>NC_054385.1:108772752-108932752 GCF_017654675.1 Xenopus laevis | reverse complement strand
AACCACTTTCTATACGGTGCACATGAAAAAGAACCCCTCTTATTACATAAAGGGAAAAATGCCGCTCATTAATGTATCCGGTACCAGCTATTGTTGGATCAGCTCTTTCAATAAAATGTGCAGAAGCTTGCTCCTTGTTTAATAACTCTCAGCAGCCAATCAGCTGTTTCCTTCCAAAGAGGTAGATTGCTACCTGCTGATTGGTTGCTGTAAGTTACTAAAAAAATTACCCTGTTGTTACATAAGCCCTGAAGTGTATTATGTCCTAAATGACAAAAGTATTGGCGGAACACTGAGAGATGCTTTCAGAACCTCAACCTGATGGTTCCGTGCCCCTGGAAGAAATATATCAATCTAGATTATCAGATCAGCCTACCCTTTGTACAGGTATGGGACCTGTTATCCAGAATGGTTGGGACCTGGGGTTTTCCAGATAAAGGATCTTTCTGTAATTTGGATCTTCATACCTTAAGGCTACTAGAAAATCATATAAACATTAATTAAACCCAATAGGCTGGTTTTGCTTCCAATAAGGATTAATTATATCTTAGTTGGGATCAAGTACAAGTTCTTGTTTTATTATTACAGAGAAAAAGGAAATTATTTTAAAAAAATTGGATTATTTGGATAAAATTGAGTCTATGTGAGACGGCCTTTCCATAATTCTGACCTTTCCGGATAATTTATACCATACCTGTACTTAAATATTATAGGGGTTATTTTGTATAGGGTTTCTTTACATACTTGCTAGGTTTATGCTTACTTGTGCTTAATCAAAAAACCCAAACACAGCCGGGCCCTAACCAGCAGCTTTGCTAGGATAGAGGTGATTGTATTTTAATTTGGAGGGGGTCCTTTCCTGCATGAAATCTGCACATGAAGTTGTTGCTTCTATTTGCAGGCTGCACAAGCCAAGCATTACAACCTGCACGTATCATCTTGATCATTCCTGGTATCTAAGGGGCAGGAGCAGAAAGGGGGCCCGGCCTTAAATCTTGCTTGAGATGTGTTTGGGGAAAAACAAATCCAGGGTAGGAAGAAGCAGAGGAAAGGTTTCCGGCAACATGTTTTTAAACAAGCTAGCCTGATTTCCTGTTGTGCGAGAAAGAGAGAGAGCTCCTTGTGTGTTCCCACAGGGCATTTTAATTCGCATACCTACCTTGAGTGCTCCCACTCACCACAAGAGGGCGCTCAAGGTGTTTGAATACCACAATAGTTGTGTGCATTATAGTGTCTCAGATGTGCAGACCCTTGTTGGATTCACTCACAGCTCTCATGTGAATATTCCATAGTAGGCCTGTCCTGCCTATTTCTATATAATATAATTTGATTGCGTGTATCTGACTGTGTCTAATCGAATGCACACAATGGTTGCCCTCACATGTTGGTGGTCCTACAGCACAAACACAACACACACAATCTAGTGGCTGTAACAATTGCCATAGAGCACTTTGTGCTTTAGCTGCAACTATTGCAAGAGAAGCTCCGGTGCACTAGGCTGCCTGCTATGGAATCTGCTCCATCACTCCATGGAAATCACCTGGGTCGGAGCATCCAGAGATCAGTGTAGTAATCACCGTTCCAGCTTCAGTTTGGTTATGCCATGAAGGTTGACTTCTTCCCATTCATTTCTTAATAAGACATGTTTATTAATATCCCCAGGCATCGGTAATCTTTGTATTCCACGCTTACCTTTTGCTATGCCAGGTCCGCTTGTGTGTGCGTTTAATTATGATAATAGGATAATGTCAAAGTTCTTAGGAAGGCATTGGCTCTGCCCAGGTCATGTCACACACCAATACAACTATATTTTATATTTAAATATTTGTGCCTTTTCCCTTTTCCATGTCCTCAATTCTCCCTTCCCAATCTCCATGTCCGCTCTGCCTCTTCTCCCCGATCTCCACTCCCTCTCTGACTTCTCCCGATCTCCATGCCCTCTCTCCCTCCTCCCCAATCTCCATTCCCTCTCTGCCTTCTCCCAATCTCCATTCCCTCTCTGCCTTCTCCCAATCTCCATTCCCTCTCTGCCTTCTCCCAATCTCCATGCCCTCTCTGCCTTCTCCCAATCTCCATTCCCGCTCTGCCTTCTCCCAATCTCCATGCCCTCTCTGCCTTCTCCCAATCTCCATGCCCTCTCTGCCTTCTCCCAGATCTCCATTCCCTCTCTGCCTTCACCCGATCTCCATGCCCTTTCTCCCTCCTCCCCCCCGATCTCCATGCCCTCTCTGCCTTCTCCCCGATCTCCATTCCCTCTCTGCCTTCTCCCCGATCTCCATTCCCTCTCTGCCTTCTCCCTGATCTCCATTCCCTCTCTGCCTTCTCCCAATCTCCATGCCCTCTCTGCCTTCTCCCAATCTCCATTCCCTCTCTGCCTTCTCCCAATCTCCATTCCCTCTCTGCCTTCTCCCAATCTCCATGCCCTCTCTGCCTTCACCCGATCTCCATGCCCTTTCTCCCTCCTCCCCCCCGATCTCCATGCCCTCTCTGCCTTCTCCCCGATCTCCATTCCCTCTCTGCCTTCTCCCCGATCTCCATTCCCTCTCTGCCTTCTCCCAGATCTCCATTCCCTCTCTGCCTTCACCCGATCTCCATGCCCTTTCTCCCTCCTCCCCCCCGATCTCCATGCCCTCTCTGCCTTCTCCCCGATCTCCATTCCCTCTCTGCCTTCTCCCCGATCTCCATTCCCTCTCTGCCTTCTCCCCGATCTCCATTCCCTCTCTGCCTTCTCCCCGATCTCCATTCCCTCTCTGCCTTCTCCCCGATCTCCATTCCCTCTCTGCCTTCTCCCCGATCTCCATTCGCTCTCCATTCCTGTTGTCCAATAAAAAAGTAGGCCAATATGTTTCTATGTCTGTGAAATAATAACAAGAGAACAGAAGCAATGATGTTATGGGCTCAAAATAAACATAAACTGTATTTTCATTTGTTTGCCCATGAAACAGGGCCTTGTTATGTAACCAGCACAGAGAATTCTGTACTGTTTAACCTCTCCAAACCTGGCATTTTCCTTCATACACTTCCTGGTGTATCAGTATTATTCAGTAAATATTAGTGCATGGGTGAGTATAGGTGCAGCGCTCAGGCCTTTCACTCTAGTGAACCCGCAGTGTTTATTTTATTTTTTGTGGTTCAAAATATTTCACCTGTGCACCTCAGTCATTCTGTTACAAACAGCATTTTTGCTCAGATATTTGCTCAGTAGATAATGATGCCCTAAACAAGCCAATGCAGAAAGCCCCTGCAAAGTCAAGCAGCATGGCACCTTACCAGTCCTGTATGAAATATATATATATATATATATATATAGTGCCTTGTGTTGTCACTTCCTGTTAATTTAATACTGTATAAGAGTGTAAGTAAGATTCTGTACCCACAGTGCCTTGCTTTGTGTATTTGCAGCCCTGTTGGGGTTAAACATTAAGCAGGATCAGCAGAGCATTGTTTTAAAGCTTTGTTTATGGACACAAGCTGCAAACAGGATGCTTCTTTTTCCTGAAATACACGACAAGGCTATCCTCCGTATCCCCCCTCCCCATCTGTAGCCCCTCTCTTCTCTCTCCGCTCTCTTCTCTCTCCGCGGCCGAGAACCTTTATAAATTGCCACTTATTGTGGCTGACGTCAGTAAGGCCAGCACTTATACCCTGCAGCTACTACTCATGCTTAATGAACAGGGCACAAATATTGGATAATTTATTCTTGTCTTCATAACACTTCGAGAGGTTTATTACGGATTATGAGCTTGATATCTTTGTATCTTAGAGTAATTCTGATTATCTCCATCAGATTTCCATATCTAGGCAGTGAGTCATTTCATGCAGGTGCCTCTACATTCCCCAGGTGCTGCTCCCAGTACTGTTACCTATATCATCCGTTTTATTACAAGGGCCCAGTTTGGAATAACTGCAGCCTTGAAACAGATTTGCCTTCTCATAAAAGATTTATTAACGGCAAATAATGCATTCCAGTATGAAGGTATATTTAATGAATTGCCCAGGGCATGCCTTCTGTATGTTCTGCATTGCTTGCTCCTTTATTCATGGAAAGCAATATTGTTTATAGAGAGAGAGGGCGGAAAGCAATAGAGAAAACGAATCAAGGGCCCAAAACACCTTTTTCGCAGTCCTCTAAAATGTTTTTTTTTTTTGGGGGGGGGGGGGGGGTTTACCAAACTAGCATGCTGTGGCACTCAATATGACAAACCCTCACTGAACCATGCCAGTGCAAATGGGTATGGAAGTGTTGAGAGTGCAAACTGTAAGAGAGGGAAGGGTTAAGTGTAGCACACGTAAGGGATCTATATTAAGGTCTAATATACTGTTCTGTTTGATTCCATGCAGATAAGGAGAGTCTGATCACTGACAGTGGGAAGCTGTACGCTCTCGACTTGCTGCTGACTCGGCTGAAATCACACGGCCATCGAGTGCTCATTTACTCCCAGATGACGCGGATGATCGACTTGCTGGAGGTAAAGGGGCCAGTTTATATAGAGACACTAAAGGAAAGGCCATCTTGTTGGACAGAATGAATTTGAAAAGCTCTTTCTTTTTTTTTTCATTTGAACATTTTATTGATTTTCAAAGAATGATAGGTGAAACAGTCATAATACTGAAAACACAGTATAAATAAAAGTAGCACAGTGTCACTTTGTCCGTCACAATTATACAGAAGCGTACATTTAAGCATTGAGATGTACAGTGGTGTGAAAAACTAATTGCCCCCTTCCTGATTTCTTATTCTTTTGCATGTTTGTCACACTTAAATGTTTCTGCTCATCAAAAACCGTTAACTATTAGTCAAAGATAACATAATTGAACACAAAATGCAGTTTTTAAATGAAGGTTTACGTTATTAAGGGAGAAAAAAAACTCCAAATCAACATGGGCCTGTGTGAAAAAGTGATTGCCCCCCTTGTTAAAAAATAACTTAACTGTGGTTTATCACACCTGAGTTCAATTTCAAAGGTTATAAAGCAATTTCTAAAGCTTTGGGACTCCAGCGAACCACAGTGAGAGCCATTATCCACAAATGGCAAAAACATGGAACAGTGGTGAACCTTCCCAGGAGTGGCCGGCCGACCAAAATTACCCCAAGAGCGCAGAGACAACTCATCCGAGAGGCCACAAAAGACCCCAGGACAACATCTAAAGAACTGCAGGCCTCACTTGCCTCAATTAAGGTCAGTGTTCACGACTCCACCATAAGGAAGAGACTTGGGAAAAACGGCCTGCATGGCAGATTTCCAAGGCGCAAACCACTTTTAAGCAAAAAGAACATTAAGGCTCGTCTCAATTTTGCTAAAAAACATCTCAATGATTGCCAAGACTTTTGGGAAAATACCTTGTGGACCGACGAGACAAAAGTTGAACTTTTTGGAAGGTGCGCGTCCCGTTACATCTGGCGTAAAAGTAACACAGCATTTCAGAAAAAAAACATCATACCAACAGTAAAATATGGTGGTGGTAGTGTGATGGTCTGGGGTTGTTTTGCTGCTTCAGGACCTGGAAGACTTGCTGTGATAGATGGAACCATGAATTCTACTGTCTACCAAAAATCCTGAAGGAGAATGTCCGGCCATCTGTTCGTCAACTCAAGCTGAAGCGATCTTGGGTGCTGCAGCAGGACAATGACCCAAAACACACCAGCAAATCCACCTCTGAATGGCTGAAGAAAAACAAAATGAAGACTTTGGAGTGGCCTAGTCAAAGTCCTGAGCTGAATCCTATTGAGATGTTGTGGCATGACCTTAAAAAGGCGGTTCATGCTAGAAAACCCTCAAATAAAGCTGAATTACAACAATTCTGCAAAGATGAGTGGGCCAAAATTCCTCCAGAGCGCTGTAAAAGACTCGTTGCAAGTTATCGCAAACGCTTGATTGCAGTTATTGCTGCTAAGGGTGGCCCAACCAGTTATTAGGTTCAGGGGGCAATTACTTTTTCACACAGGTTTGGATTTCTTTTCTCCCTAAATAATAAAAACCCTCATTTAAAAACTGCATTTTGTGTTTACTTGTGTTATCTTTGACTAATAGTTAAATGTGTTTGATGATCAGAAACATTTTGTGTGACAAACATGCAAAAGAATAAGAAATCAGGAAGGGGGCAAATAGTTTTTCACACCACTGTTTATGATTCGGTAATGCGCACATTGGTAACATAATGTGCTACAGTTTAGCTCTTTCGTCAAACCAGTAGGGAAGGAAGGAGGGTTTAGGAGGAAAGAAGAGATAAGGGTGAGGGTGAAAAGCTCTTTCAATTCAACATCAAATTCCAATGAGGGTTCACAGATTTCAGCACAATGCATTAGTGACAGGTGTAATATAAGATACACACTGTCACTTCACACTTGCAGATGACCAGGGCATAGTATAGGCAGAAGCCTAGATGTGTGTGTTTACACAACAGCCAATTTCTTTTGCTTTTACATGGCTTAAAGGGCATGTAAAGGGAAAAAAAATCCCATTTATACTTTCTTTAATGAAAAATAAATCTATCTGCAATATACTTTAATTAAAAAACGTCTAACACTTTTCTAAGAAATCTGACTGTTTGCAGTGAAATTCTCCCTTCTTTTTTTGATCTGACAACTGTAGATAGGTAATTTCAGACGGTCCCTAACTGCTCTACAGGGAAACAATCATATTCTCAAACAGCAGGGGGAGCCCTTACTTCCCTGAACTCGAGCCGCTTTGTTTGTTTCCCTGTAGAGCAGCCGGCGACCGTTTAGAGATTCATATCCGCAGCAGTAACAGCAAGTAAATGAAGGGGGAATTTCACTGCATACAGTCAGGTTTTTCATAAAAAAAGTTTTTTTTATTATGGCGATATAACGGAGTGCTGGGGGGGGTGTGTGTGTGTGTGTGTGTGTATTCAACATGCTCTTCAGCATTCTATATAAATATATATTTAACTGATAGCTATTTTATCTAAACTTAAAATAATTCCGGCATTGAGTTTTGAGAGCATTGTCATGTCTGAGTGAAACTGTGTGTCCCTTCCCCAGGAGTACATGGTGTATAGGAAACACACGTACATACGACTTGATGGATCCTCCAAAATTTCAGAAAGGCGAGACATGGTGGCAGATTTCCAGAGCAGGTAAGTGACTGGTTACAGCTTCTCTGCTTGTACAATGTGATTGGCCAGTGTCCATGAGTATGACTTGCATTCTAACATAAAATATAGCTTGCCAAATGAGCCGACCCATTGTGATATGGACATTTAGAAAGGCCAAGGAAACCTATCCAAAGTAGTTTTACAATATGTAGGGCAGCTTGGGGGCATATTTGTTAGCATTAGTGCTTTTCAGTGCTGGAGCCTCCTCTGCAAGGAGTTTATATGTTTTTCACGGGTTTCCTCTGGGCATTTCAGTTTCCTCCCACTCTCCTGATAAAATTGACTCTAGTGCCTGTAAATGTGATACGGACTTTAGATTGTTCGCTCCACTAGGGCAGGCACTGATGTGAATCATGTATGATCTTTGTAAAATACTGTAGATTATGTAGGCTCTATATAAAAATTATAAAAGTCGCACACTGTAACACTCTGCACTTAATATCCCCCCGATAAAAAATATAAATAGAAATATACATACTACATACAGAGTATTTCTTCTGGCAGAAAACTTTGGCAGACAAAATACCTGTTGGTGACAGATGGACCTTGGTGCCAAACTTTTGCCAGTGCTCTTTTGTCAGTTGGTAATGCCAAAGGCCAGTTTCATGGATTCTTAATTATTTCCCTGTTTTCCTTCAGAACGGACATATTTGTGTTCCTGCTCAGCACCAGAGCCGGAGGATTGGGAATTAACCTCACAGCTGCTGATACGGTAAGGGCACCCTTGCATGAAAATACTTTTCTAGAGAATAGTGTACCCCTTTTATAAAATATAAGAATATTACAGGTTACCATTGAGTTCCATAAGCATTTAAAGGCACAAGGCTGCAAGCGTAAAAGGGGTAGTTTACCTTTAAATTAACATTTAATATGTTATAGAATTGCTATTTTTAAACATTTTTTTAGTTGGTCCTCATTATTTTTTTTTTTTTTTTTATAGTTTTTCAGTTATTTGCCTTCTTCTGACTCTTTTCAGCTTTCAAATGGGGGTCACTGACCCCATATAAAAAGAAATGCTCTGTAACACATTTATTGTTATTGCTACTTTTTATTACTCATCTTTCTATTCAGTCCCTCTCCTATTCATATTCCAGTCTCTTATTCAAATCAATACATGGTTGCTAGGGTAATTTGGACCCTAACTACCAGATTGCTGAAATTGCTAACTGGAGAGCTAAAAGCTCAAAAACCACACATGATAAAACATGAAAACCAATTGCACACTGTCTCAGAATATCCCTCTCTACATCATACTAAAATTTTATTTAAAGGTGAACAACCCTGTTAAAGCTTTTAGGCAGGCCATGCAACTTGGACATGGCTACTAATATGCCAAACAGCCCTGTTTTAAAGGGTAAATGCTTTACGGGGAGGCACATTTATCAAAGGTCGAATTTCGAATTCATGTGAGTTTTTAAAAACTCCCCTAAACTCCCATAAATTCGAAATTCCCACCAATCAAAATTCATTAAAAAAAATGTAATTCTTCAAACTTGGATAAATTAAATCAGCCCGGAAACTTGATTCGAAACAAATTTTCTCTGATATAAACTCGAATGTCAGGAAGGCTGCAAACAACTTCAAATTGATCACTGGACATCTCCCATTGATTTAATACATTTCGAAAATCGAATTCAGATTTATTTTTTTAAAAAAAAAAAAAAACCTCAAATGAAATTTGAATAACTCCCTAGTTGAATTTGACAGTTTTGACCATAAAAAAAAAAATTAGAATTTTCAATTGGACCCTTGATAAATCTGCCCCTTAGAGTCAAGCAATACAATTTTTGATGTATCCGTCTTTCCTTACCAGTGGTTGCTTCATTTGCTTTCTTTTTTGTGCAGGTGATATTCTATGACAGTGACTGGAACCCAACTGTGGATCAGCAAGCCATGGATCGGGCTCACCGGCTGGGCCAGACCAAACAGGTCACGGTATACAGGCTCATTTGTAAGGGCACCATAGAGGAGAGAATACTACAGAGAGCAAAAGAGAAGAGTGAGGTGAGACACAAAACTGTTGTAGTGTTCTGGTTAGGAGCAGTGGCTAGCACTTTTACATTTACATACCATTTCATCTAATAATACATTCCATCTTATCTTGGCCCAGTTACACCTGCATACGCCTAACAATCGTTTCTTTGTTTTTGCAGATCCAGCGGGTGGTGATCTCAGGAGGAAACTTTAAGCCAGACACCCTGAAACCGAAAGAAGTGGTGAGCCTGCTGCTGGATGATGAGGAACTGGAGAAAAAATGTATGTATTATGATCAGTCCACAATTAAACCTCCCCAGCCAGCTCCAAGCACTTCAATATACTGAAAGTTGTGTCCCTTTAAAATACACACTTCTCATTCTTGCTTGTGTATTTATATTTGGGATGCACCGAATCCAGGATTCTGTTCAGGATTTGGCCTTTTTCAGCAGGATCCGTATTCGGCAGCATCCTTCTGCCCGGCCAAATCAAATCCTAATTTGTATATGCAAACTAGTGGTGGGAAGGGAAACCATGCGACTTTTTGTCACAAAACAAGGCAATAAAAAAATGTTTTTCCCTTCCCACCCTTAATTTGCATATGCAAATTTGGATTCGGTTCGGAATTCAGCCGAATCTTTCGCGAAGGATTCGGGGGTTCAGCCGAATCCAAAATAGTGGATTTGGTGCATCCCTTATTTATATGTACATAAATTGTACTTTAGCATTAGTGCCTCTTATTGTAATAAACCGGGAGGCCAACATTTATTTCTCTGTCGTCTCTGGGGGACACAGGGACCTTAGGGGTTAAGCTCCATCCTCCAGGAGGCAGGACACTTATGAAATTATTCAGGGGGCGTGTCTGGATAGCCAGCTTAACCCCACACACTTACTTATTCCAATCAGTTTTTTTAAGTGTCCCGCACAAGAGTTGAAGCCGCGCTGCCTAGGAACCAGCGGGGTGGGGGGCAGGAGCTGGAACTCTGCGGCCGGCACACCTTCTCCACTTCTGCATATCTAAGGAGAAAAAAGGGAGTGCAGCCGCAGGGAGGCGCATGGCACCATTTTGGATTAAGGTACAACGCCCTTTTTTCCCATATAACCCAAGCGCGCCAAAGGGCACCATCTTGGATTCGCTAAGCGCAAACAGGAACGTTACTCCAGCGTGCCACCACAGCACACACTGCTCCCAGTCCCAGCATTATTAAAGGCGAAGGAAACCTAGGTGGCGCAAAAACCCTCCCCCCCCCTCCCGTGTGTTGCCCACCCCCCCCCTGGCCTACCCTTCCCGCTGGGCAAATGTTCCTAACTTGTTACTTACCCTTCTGCGCAGGTCCAGTCCAGGGAGTTCACAGATGACATCTTCTTCCACACGATCTTCTTCCTGCTTTGAACAGCGTTTTGGCGCATGTGCAGTAGGAGCATTTCGCCAGTACGGATCTAATGCGCGTGCGCCAAAAGTCACAAAGTACTTTTGGCGCATGCGCAGTAGATCGCACTGGCGAAATGCTCCTACTGCGCATGCGCCGTTCAAAGCATGAAGAAGATCCCGTGGAAGAAGATGACGTCTGTGAACTCCCTGGAATGAACCTGCGCAGAAGGGTAAGTAACAAGTTTGGGGCATTTGCCCAGCGGGACGGGTAGGCCAGGGGGGAGGAGGGAGGGTGGGCAACACACGGGAGGGGGAGGGTTTTTGCACCACCTAGGTTTCCTTCCCCTTTAACTGGGAGGAGGATTAACCCATTCAGTGCCACAAGGAAGGCAGCTGAGAAAGCAGCCACATCCCACACGCCTACCCATTCCAACACTTTACTGACAGGGGGAAAAACCCCAGCAGGATGGCAGAAGGTAAGGCAGGGGGATTATTCCCTAGGGCGGGGGTAACCCCAGCAGCGGCGCAGGTGTCCCATTTCGCCTGCACAAAATGCCAGGCTAAATTTTTGGGGGGCCAGGGCAATTCGCTCTGCAGACTCTGCTCTGGGGTCAGAGTTCAATCCTCACCAAGTGCCAAACCCTAAACAGATTTAAGGGAACTCAGACTCACAGGGCTCTTCCCAAGAAACAGGAGAAAACCGACCCAAGAGCCACCAGCACCACTTTGGGCTGTACAACTCTCACAATCCTTGGCCTCCTTGCAGGGTCTGCCAGCTATTGCAGATAATCTGGGAAAGATGAGGAAACACCAAGTGGAAAGCAGGGAAAAGGATGCACAGCATGACATTGATGGCATCATTAAGGGAGTACTAGAGATACTCAATATCACGCCATCTCAGGAGGAGAAGGGTCAGACCACAGGCCCTTTCAAAGAAAACAGAAGTCTGTAGCCTGTTTTCCGGCACATGATCAACTGACCAACCTGATACAAGAAGAATGGAATTTTCCAGAACGAAAGTTCCAAGCTACTAAGAAATTCTCAAAGTCTATCCATTGGTCGATAAATGGTGCACCCCTCCTACAGTAGATGCACCTGTATCACGCTTGTCTAAATCTACGACACTCCCGGTTACCGATGCTGCAGTATTTAAAGATCCTGCCGACAGGCGGATGGAAGGTACTCTGAGTGCTATCTATTCAGTCTTGGGGGCGGCGCTACAATCCATGCTGGCGTCAGCGTGGGTCTCCAGAGCCATACAAGCATGGGCAGAGGCCCTTCTCAAAGATGTACAAGATGGAGTGCCTTGGGCTGAAATCGCAGCATCCATTCTTCCCATTGTGGACACATCAGCCTACCTATGCAACGCCACTCTCGATGCTTCCCAATCCATGGCCAGGTCCTCAGCACTCTCAATAGCAGCGAGGCGGATTTTATGGCTTAAAAGTTGGTCAGCAGATGTCAGCTCCAAAAAGTCCCTTACATCACTTCCGTTTAAAGGTCAACGGTTGTTCGATGAAGAACTGGAAAAGATCATTTCCCAAGCCACAGGAGGAAAGAGTACCTTCCTTCCACAATCTAAAAGCAAAACAACCACTACCTCTAGACGAGGAAGGTTTTTTCGAGGCCAAGCGGTCGTTTTCCCAGACGAAACCACTCCCCACCTAGGTCATTTCCGTTCAAAACCAGGTGACAGAGGTAGGTCGACCTGGAAGTCTAATAAGACCCACAACAAGCCCGCAAATGGTAAATTGACAACAGCCTGACTGGCCACCCCCCCCCCCCCGGAATCAAGGGAACAAATAGGGGGAAAGTTACTGCGATTCCGGGAGGCTTTGATACAACACGCCTTGGTAAAAGAGATGAGTGTCAGAGGGGTACCACATCAATTTCTTCACATGTCCCCCCAAAAATCTTTCATGTCCAGAGTTCCATAAAACAGGGCTTTTTCAAATGCATCACCAACATGGAACTAGCGGGAGTCATGGTGCCAGTACCCTCTCAAGAATAATTCTCAGGGTTCTCCTCAAATCTCTTTATTGTCCCGAAGAAGGATGGAACATTCCGAAGGATGGAGTCCGCTCGACTCGATTCAAGATGGAAACCCTACGCTCCGTGATCAGGGGAATGGAAGAGGGTCAACTACTGATGTCATTGGACATAAAGGACGCATATCTCCATGTACCGATCTGGCCACCTCATCACCGCTTCCACTGATTTGCATTTGCCAACAAACACTACCAGTTTGTAGCCCTCCCATTCGGATTATCAGCAGCACCCCGGGTGTTTACCAAGCTAATGGCGGTGTCGTCCCTGCACCTACAGGGAATCTCAATCACACCCTATCTGAACGATTTACTCATAAAGGCCAGAACAGCAGAGCAAGCAAAACAAGATCTCTGTCTAGCATTCTCAATGCTCCAGAGTTTCGGCGGACAGTGAATTGGTCGAAGTCCAACCTACAACCCAGCCACGAAACCTACAACCCAACATGATCACTCAACTAGTCTCTCTCCCTCCCTCCCTCACGAAAAACAAACAAAGCTCAGAGACCAGATCAAACGTCTACTTCACCCTCCGCAGATCTCAATACATGCAGCAACGAGAGTGCTGGGGGTAATGGTCTCCGTAATAGAGGCAATACTGTTCGTACAGATGCACCTTCGTCCGTTACAGATGAATATACTTACTGTCTGGAAAGGGGGTCCACTGTCCCGAACGTTCTCCCTGTCCCAGCGGACCAGGAACTCTCTCCTCTGGTGGTTGAAACCCTGCAACCTAAACACAGGACAGTCATGGGCGACACCAGACTGGACGGTCATCGCCACGGATGCCAGCCTGTAACTCCAGTATCAACATACTGGAGTTAAGAGCCGTATGACTGGCACTCGAAATATGGACACAGTCACTTCGACAAAACCAGTACGAGTACAGAGCGACAATGCCACAACGGTAGCATACATAAGCTGCCAGGGAGGGACCCGCAGCAAGGCGGCCCTGGCAGAAGCTCAACAAATATTACACTGGGCGGAAAGCCACAACGCACGGTAGTCCGCAATCCATATACCCCGAATATCCAACACAAAGGCGGATTTCCTGAGCTGCAATCAACTAGAACCAGGAGAATGGGAATTACACCTGGAAATTTTTGCCGAGCTAGTACATCGCTTGGGGCATCCTCAGAACGACCTCATGACCTCCAAAAACAATCTCAATGTACCCAAGTACTTTGCTCGATGTCGGGATCCGACAGCTGCAGGGACGGACGCAATGACACAATTCTGGCGATTCCGGGTAGCATATGTCTTCCCACCTCTTCCCATGTTACCTTGGGTAATAAAGAAGATATGCAGATATCAGCCCCGTTGGTACTATTTCAGACAAGACTAGCATTAGATGATTCCATTCATGTAGGGCGTTCAACACCTAAGACTTCCTTTCCGCTCCCCAGTTCCTGGCTGGGACTTAAACCTAGTTCTCGAGGCGCTACTTGATCCACCATTTGAGCCCATGGATTCCATTTCAGAGTCAATGCTGACCAATAAGGTGGTGTTTTTGATGGCAATATCATCAGCTAGACGAGTGTCCGAACTGAGTGCTCTGTCCTGTGAAGAACCCTTCCTAACCTTCCACAGGGATAAAGCCGTTCTGAGAACTGTACCTTCCTTCCTACCTAAGGTGGTCTCCCATTTTTATGTCAATCAGGAAATTGTAGTGCCAACCTTATGTCCTGATCCAAAGAATGAAAAAGAGCGCCGACTGCACAAGTTGGATGTCGTTAGAGCACTTCGTTGGTACATGGATCGTTCAAAATCCTTTAGAAGTTCTACTGCCTTGTTCATACTACCAGCGGGGCATAAGAAATGCCGGGCAGTTTCTAAAGCCACATTGGCAAGATGGATCAAAGAAACAATACGTCAAGCCTATTTAGCAAAGGGGAAGGTTCCACCACTGAATGTTCGAGCTCACTCAACAAGAGCAATCGGAGCCTCCTGGGCCTGGCGCAACTCTGCCTTAGTGGAGCAGATCTGCAGAGCGGCCACCTGGTCCTCTGTTCACACATTTTCAAAATTCTACAACCTTGACACGTACTCCTCAGCGGAGGCGGTGTTTGGCTGCAAAGTACTGCACTCTGTGGTTCAGTGAAAGTGTCAAATCATTCTATTCCTCATTCCCACCATTTGTCTGGGGCTGCTTTAAGTCCCCTAAGGTCCCCCAGAGACAACAGAGAAAACAGGATTTTTGATACTCACTGTTAAATCTGTTTCTCTGTAGTCGATAGGGGGACACAGGGCTTCCCGCCCCTTGAGAAATAGTTGACCATGTTGGTCTCATGGGAATAATTTTACTGTTCTGCCATTGGTTATCGTTTTATGCAGTTAATATTGCAGTATCTTTGGAACAAGTAAGGGCTCTTACTGACAAGCGGTTGTAGCTGCGCTCCCCTGCATTCCGTTTTTCTGCGTTCAGCCGAAGGGGAGCGCAGGAATAGACGCATTACGTTTTTTCCAATGGGGCTGTACTCACACAGGCGCGTGTAGGCTCTGAACGCAGGATAAATGCAGCATGTTGTGTCTCAACCTGCGTTCGGCGCCTACACGCGCCTGTGTAAGTACAGCCCCATTGGAAAAAACGTAATGCGTCTATTCCTGCGCTCCCCTGCGGCTGAACGCAGAAAAATGGAGCGCAGCTACAACGGCTCGTCAGTAAGAGCCCTAAGTGTGTGGGGTTAAGCTGGCTATCCAGACACGCCCCCTGAATAATTTCATAAGTGTCCTGCCTCCTGGAGGATGGAGCTTAACCCCTAAGGTCCCTGTGTCCCCCTATCGACTACAGAGAAACAGATTTAAAATCCTGTTTTTTACTGCACAGACTGATTAACCCCTAATTTTCTGCCTCCAGTGCGTCAGAGGCAAGAGGAGAAACGTCAGCAAGAGGAGACCAACAAAGTGAAGGAGCGCAAGAGGAAGAGGGAGAAATATGCAGAAAAGGTAATGTTTTTTTCTATATGTAAAACCCTGTAACCATCCCGATGTTGTCAAACTACAAGTCACAGCTCCCACTAGTCTCAGCTGTTGTACTGGGAGTTGCAGTTTGATGACATCTGGAGGGCACAAGGCGGTTGCTAGCTGTCTTTAGTTAGCAACACCATGAAAGGCAAAAAGCTTTTGTTCTGCCATACTGCTCTGGTGAATACTAGGAGGAAGTATCCCCTTAATCAAATGTTTTTTTCATTGCAGAGGAAGAAGGAAGATGATGTGGACGGGAGGCGGAAGAAGGAAGGGGTTAATCTGGTGATCCCTTTCCTGCCCTCAGCTGATAACTCCAATATGTCTGCAGATGGGGAAGACTCGTTCATCAGTGTTGACTCTGCAATGCCAAGTCCATTCAGTGAGGTGAGCTCTGATTGGTCATTAGTTGTCCAGTTTACACAATGGTTCCAAATATCCCCCATCTAAACATTGCTGTGCGATCTAGGGATTCTTAAAAGGGTGGTTCACCTTTAAAGTAACTTTTACTATGTTATAGAATGAACAATATTAAACAACTTTGTAATTGGTCTTCAATATTTGAAAGCTGAGAAGAATCCAAAGAAAAAGGCAAATAACTAAAAAACTATAAAAAAAATTAGTTTTTTAGTTATTTGACTTTTTCTTTGGATTCTTCTCAGTTTTCAAATGGGTGTCGCTGACTTCATCTAAAAACAAAGTTACACATTTATTGTTATTGCTACTTTTTATTACTCCTCTTTCTATGGAGGCCTCTCCTATTCATATCCCAGTCTCTTATTCAAATCAGTCAATGGTTGTTAGGGTATTTTGGACCCTAGCAACCCCTTTAATGTAACCAGTAAGTACATGTTTCCAACAGTTTTGAAGGAAATAGCCTTGTGCCACTGGAAACTTTTGCCTAGTTCCCTACACAAAACAAGTCCATGGAACACCCACTAAACCATTCGGCATTCTGGAACCCTGTGAACAATTTAATGCACAGAGCTCATCTATAAACAAGGTTTTTAAGTATTATTAAAGTAGTGTGTAATTATTTGATTAGCCATTTATTTTACAATCCATTGGCTACGAAAGTCAGACACTGCTATGCAGCTTCCACTAGGGGGCAGTGTACCTATTGTAAAAACTAAATGACGGCGTTATTTCTGTGTTCTCTTACACTGCATTTCCTTTAAGACTGCTAACAGCTGTACATTGTTTATGTAAACGGTCTCAGACCTTTGTTTTTTTTTTTTAAATAGTGAAGTATTTGTGCATTCGAGTCACTTTGCCTGGGATCTTCAATTTATTCTGGTTAGAGGATACGTGAACTAATGTTTTCTGTGAGATTGATAATCACAGGAGACCTAATTAGACGGCAACCTTTCTCAGTTCAAGCCCCCATTGAAAGTTTAACCATTGGTTAGGGTCCCCTTATTGTATGGGTATAGGGTTGCCACCCGGCCGGTATTCCGTTAAAACACCTGCCGGGGCCGGTATTACAGATTTACCAGCAATGTAGCTGCCGGTAAATTTGTAATACCCTTAACAAGACCCCTTGGCCTGCCCCCAATCCCCTGGAAATGTAACTTTTGTCCTCCTTTTTTTTTCTAATGGATTTTTTCAAAATGTTTGTCTCATTTTAATTTGCAAGCAAAACCGTTTGTATACCTAATATTGCAACTGCTCTATTTTGGGATGCCTGGCTAGTGACTGGAGACAGCTTGATCTTTAAATAAGCGATATATTTCTTTACAGAATAAAAAGTGTCTAAAATTAAAGGGGAACTAAGAAGGCGGGAGCAAGGGAAGGAACAGGAATGTTGCAAATGCTCTTGCTCTATCTATCTCTATATATCTATCTATCACACTATCTATCGCTCTCTCTCTCTCTCTCTCTCTCTCTCTCTCTCTCTATCTATATATATATATATCTCTATATAAATATATCCATTTATCTCTCTCTATCTCTCTGACTTAATGACAATTAATATTTCTTTATTATGGGGAAACTGACGTTTAGGCTACCTCCTTAGCATTTCTCAAAGCCGAAACGTCAGTCTCCCCATAATAAAGAAATTTGAGTTCTGTGAGTGCGGATCCCTTCGACAACGAGACACACACGCACACACACACGTACATATATGAGGAAGACCATTCAAACAAAGCCTATATTATACTACGCTTTTCTCAAGACAGACACACCCAAAAGACCATTCCAGCCAATCGGGTCGATGTTAGTTGTTTTTGGAGATGAGACATACAGACAAGGGAAATCAAGTTAGGATTCACCGTCGATCAAATCCCATAGTCAATTCTCCAGGGGTCCCTTTGTTAATCCAGCAGGGTCTCTTTTCCTTGGCTATTATTGCCCCCGCACCAGTGTGTCCAGTTATTTGCATCTCTTTCATATGGACTGTAATGTAGCTGCAAGGATTGTTTATGATAGGATGTCTGTTGTCCAGGCTTCTACCTTTACAGTTGCCTTGTGATGGAAAGACAGATGTCTTTTAAAGGGGTTGTTTGCCTTTAAATGAACTGTTAATATGACGTAGAGAGTGATATTCTGAGACAATTTGCAGTTGGTTTTCATTTTTTTTATTATTTGTGGTTTTTGAGTTATTTAGCTTTTTATTCAGTAGCTCTTCAGTTGGCAAATTTAGCAATCTGGCTGCTAGGGTCCAAATTACCCTAGCAACCATGCACTGATATGAATAAGAGACTGGAATATGAATAGGAGAGGGACTGAATAGAAAGACGAGTAGTTAAAAAGTAGCAATAACAATACATGTGGAGCCCTGAAGAGCATTTGTTTTTTAGGTGGGGTCAGTGATCCCCATTTGAAAACTAGAAAACATTATGAGATGAAGGCAAATAATTCAAAAACTATAAAAATAAATAATGAAGACCAATTGAAAAGCTGCTTAGAATTAGTCATTCCATAGTATACTTAAAGTTAACCTATTGTGTGCATGTGCGCTTACTGTGGAACATTCAAAATGCAGTACTACACCCAAAATATTCCTAGAACTTGACTTCTATAAAACATTAGTGACAGGATTCTGCACTCCTGCATTCATATGCCCTTCTGTCTCTCTATGAACTAGATTTCCATCAGCAGCGAGCTCCATACAGGATCCATTGCACCAGATGAAAGCAGCAACGACATGTTGGTTATAGTTGACGATCCTTCCTCCTCGGCACAGCAGTCCAGGGGCACCAATTCCCCCGCCTCCATCACTGGCTCCGAAAATCTCAATGGTAAGTGTGCGAGAGGAAATGGAATTCTCTGTGTTGATTTTCACATTGCAGCCTTAAAGGGCAAGTCAACCCCAAAATAAAAGAAAATATCATTCTAAGCAACTTTCCAGTATACATGTATTAAACATTTCCAGTGCTCTTTAAGTTATTTGTAAAAGCAATGGCTTTTAAAATCAGTATTTGCTTAACTCCTGGTTGTTACTTTTTAAACAATGTTGCAAAAGTGTTAGTTCCCCAGCAAAGATGGGTCTGTTTATCCGCTGCCTTGCCTTACATTGTATCAACAGTCTGAGCAATCCAGGGCAAAGAAGAGAAAGGGACAAACACTGCTTTCAATAGCAAAACATATACAAATAACTAGGGATGCACCGAATCCACTATTTGGGATGCGGCCGAATCCTTGGTGTAGGATTCAGCTGAATACCTAAGCGAATCTGAATCCTAATTTGAATAAGGGTCAGGAGAGAAAAAAGTGCAAAAAATTCTTATTTTGTGATGAAAATTCATGCGTTTTCCCTACCCGCCCCTAATTTACGTATGCAAATTAAGATTTGGTTCGGCCAGGCACAAGGATTCGGCCAAATCAGAATCCTGCTGACATAGCCCGGTTCCTGCCCAAATCCCGAACCAAATCCTGGATTTGGCGCATCCCTACAAATAACTTAAAAATCATAGAAAATTTGTATTGCATGTAAATTGCAAAGTTGCTTATAATAATGTTTTCTTTTGTTGGGCATTTTATTTTGGGGGTTGACTTGCCCTTTTTTCTGCCTGTATTTGCCCTTATCTCTGCTCATACACAACAGAATTCCTATAGGCTCCTTTAGCCGTGAGCACATATTTTAGGGAGGCCCATCTTAGAAATTGTGTCATGTGTTCTTGCCTGTCGTGGACATTGTTGCAGCCTGTTATCATTGTCATTTTGAAATTCCCCTTGGCCCATGTGCTGGGTTTGTGCCAGATTAAGGATCAGAAGCAAGATGCATTCCTTCACCAGTTTTGGTTATATCTGCCTCTAACACTCTCAGATATAATAGAGATTTTCTAGTAGAATCACAGCAAGTAGTTGCGCTTCCAGCTCCCTTGGGAACTATTGCCCTTGCTTCACCTCTGCTGAGGTTTCATTGTAAGCCATTCAGATAACGGCTCTATTGTGAAGTTGAATTAAACATAGGGTTTGAGGCATATAACATTGCTAGCAAGTTGGTTCATATTACACTATAGCTAATGATATCGCTTTATTGCATTGAGCAGGGGTTTCCAACCAGGAAACTCCAAATAGCAGCCGGGGAAACACCAGTCGGAACAGGGGACGGGCCAAGGTTGGTGCAAACGGCTCGAAAGGAGGCAAGTCCCGGAGCCGCAAATCCACTGCAGGTAGCGCAGCAGCAATGGCCGGAGCAATGGCGGGAGCAGCCGCTGCTTCTGCTGCAGCCTATGCGGCCTACGGATACAGCGTTTCCAAAGGTAGGAGATGCTTTACTGTTCTCTCAAAGCCCAGTTGCAAATCTCTTACTCTCGTAAGTCTCTAACTATGCAATTAGCACTAAATAGCACTCACCTATGCATGTCCCTTCACTGGCTCCCAATCTCCTCTAGAATCACATTAAAACTACTAACACTCACATTCAACTTAACAATGAAGCCCCTCCCTACATTTCATCTCTGCTCTCAAAATACTCTCCTTCACTCAACTTTTGCTCTGCTTCTGACCTTCCCCTCGCTTCTCCTCTTACCACTTCAGCCATTCTCATCTACAAGACTTCTCTCTGGATTCTGCTTTTCTCTGGAACTCTCTGCCTCGAGCTGTCAGACTCTCCTTTCTTCCAAACTTTCAAACGCTCCTTAAAGACCCACGTGTTTAGGGAAGCTTATTCAATGTATCTTTTTATTAACCAGTCATATTATAAATCACAAAATTGTTTCTATAATCCTTATGTACCCTAACCTTTAGTAAACCCTTGTTTGTTATTCACCATTTATTCCCCGTTTGTTATAAATGAAGGTATAGCACTGCGTAACTTGTCGGCGCTATATAAATAAATGATGATGATAATTATTCTATTTGTCTCTCTCTCTATAGGACTCCCAGCCAGCAGTCCCCTCCAAACCTCTTTGTTGCGAACTTCAGGGATGTCTGACTTTGGCCCGCTAAACACATCCTCTCCCATCAAATCTCCATTAAGCAAACGCAACAATCCCATTGGCTTAGCCCCAGAAACTCCAACACGGAGACACAGCAAGGCTTCCAATACCCGGGGAGGGTTATAGTGCTCTGTTTTTAGGGCGTTGTGGCTGAGAGTCTTTGAGGGAAACTTCATTTTTTGTTCGGCATCCTTTCTTTGACATCCCATATAGTCTCTGAGAGCAACAGCACAAATATGATCGCTTTCCTTGTGCCGGATAACTGCTATGGGCCTGTTGGTTTGGTAGTGGGGGGAACTCAAGGTATTTGTATTTGTTCAGAATCCTTTATTCTTCTGTTTGCCCTGTCCAGGGATATACAAAAAAAATGAAATTAAATAATGGTATATCCCAGGTTTTAGGAGTGTGTCTTCGTTTTCCAGGGTCATTACTGGAATATGTACCGCTCACTCCCCAGAGACCTTGGGAATTGGTGACAATGCAATAATCCGTTTTTGGCCCCTCCGCTGCCCTAATTTATACAGTCCCTTTCTAACGTTGCTTGCACTATTGTCTACCCTGAAAGTGGGGTGACGAGTCAGTGAGTAGAACGGACTACTGAGTGATGCTTCTGCTTTCATGAGACAATACTCCAAATGATCAGACATAATAAGGAACCTTCCAGTCCAACTCATTTCCTTCCTTCGTCCAAGATATTTCTTAGTGAGAGAAGCGTCCGAAGCTTTACCTCTTCTCCGCTGCATCAGTCTTTTATGAATTATGGGCAATGACAGGCCCTTTCTCCGTGACTGAACCTGATGAATGGCCTCCCGTGAGTGACAGGACCATCCCATTGAAAGGACTTTTGTTTTTTAACAAGATACATTTATTAGCATGGGCCAGAGAGAAGATGCTTCCTCCCCTCCTGAGCTCGGCTGCATGTTCTTATGTGCGAGAGAGAGATAGAGACAACATGTTCTGCTCAAGAACCTTCCAGCCTCCTGGAGGCACCGCTCATCCCTTCACCCCTGCCTTTGATTTGCACCCCTGCATTTCACTCAGTGACCCAGAGTATCACAAGTGTGTATGTGTGTGTGTGTATATATAATGTAGTGGCAATCTAAACAATGCAAAGCCTTTTTTTTCTCCTTTTCCTCTTTACAATGTGTTGTCTATTTTTATATCTGAATTTGTACATATGTATAAAAAAGAGACACATCTTTCTTTTACTAACTGGAGGAAAAAACAATCCGAAATAAATTGAAGATAATTTTATTGAACTTTGTACCTCAATTCTATAATGTAATTATTTGGCATTGGACTAGGGAGGTGATCCTTTTATCGTGAATTGCCTTTAACATTTTCCAGGTTCCTCTTGGAGTAGACGGTCCCTGGGTTGGCTGAGACTGGATTTGCAGAGTCTATTTCAGGTAATAAAGGGATTGTTCCCCTTTAAATTAACTTTTTGTATGATGTAGAGAGTGATATTCTGAGACAATTTTCTATTAATTTTTATTTTATGAGTTATTTATTTATTTATTTTATTTTTTGAGTTATTTAGCTTTTTATTCAGCAGCTCTCCAGTTTGAAATTTCAGCGATCTGATTGCTAGGGTACAAATTACCCTAGCAACCATGCATTGATTTGAATAAGAGACAGGAATAGGAATAAGAGAAGGCCCGAATAGAAAGATGAGTTATAAAAAGTAAATAAATATAAATGTGAAGCCTTACAGAGCATTTGTTTTTGGATGGGGTGACTGACCCCAATTTGAAAGCTGGAAAGGTCAGAAGAAGGCAAATAATGCAAAAAACAATAAAAAAGAAAAATGAAGGCCAATTGAAGCTGCTTAGAATTAGATATTTTATAATATACTAAAAGTGACTTGAAAGTGAACCACCCCTTTGAGGTGGCCATTCACAGGCAGATTTTCAGGCACTTTAGATCAATTTGATAGTTTATCTGCCTCCGACAGGCCCACCGACTAATATCTGCCTGATGTTGATTGGGCAGATGTTTGATTTTCGTGTCAGATCAGGGACCACGTTGGCTAGTTCATGTGGTCCTCTCTCCGACTGCTTATAAACCCGCCATAATCCAATCCATGATTTTTTAGTAGATTTAAGGTATGAAGATCCAAATTATGGAAAGATCCATTATCTGGGAAAACCCCAGGTCCCGAGCATTCTGGATAACAGGTCCCATACCTGTCCTAGATTTAATTATTTTTTTTTTTTAGTTTCCAAATATTCTTTATTGATTTTCAGAAAGAAAAATAAAGCAAGTTGGGTATACAGTATACTTTCATGCATCATACATTTCTTTACGCATTACCGAGTACACCGTTGGGGAAGGGGAAGGAAGGGTTGTTAGTAAGGTTAAGGATCCGGGTACAGGGGTAGAGAGAAAAGGGGGGTAAAAAGGCATATACCTGTCCTAGATTTATTGGTCCTCGAAACACAGTAAAATGTTGCATAGTGAGAAAAAAGGTCTACAGATCTGTACTTCTATTGCATGGCTGAGTACCTTCTCACATACATAGTCATTCTCTTCACTAAGGCTACACAGAGAAACTGTTGATCTGCTCTGGGTTTGAGCCTAAACATGCCCTGTGTGAGCAGTGATAGTCAGATGTTATGCTGGTCAGCGCTCACAAATCAGGCAACAGTCCTACTGAACACAAAAAATATTCAATAAAGGGCTGCTTCACCTTTAAGTTAACTTTTAGTATGTCATAGAATGGCCAATTCTAAGTAACTTTTCAAAATGTATTATTTTTTTAATTATTTGCCGCCTTCTTCCTCTTCTGACTTTCCAGCTTTCAAATGGTGGGTCACTGACCCCATCTAAAAGCAAATGCTCTGTAAGGCTAAAAATGTATTGTTATTGCTACTTTTTATTACTCATCTTTCTATTCAGGCCTGCTTTTATTCCTATTCCAGTCTCTTATCCAAATCAATGCATGATTGCTATGGTAATTTGGACTCTAGCAACCAGATTGCTGAAATTGCAAACTGGAGAGCTGCTAAATAAAAATCTAAAAAAAACTCACACAAATAATAAAAGATGAAAACCAACAGCAAATCGGCTCAGAATATCACTCTCTACATCAGGCTAAAAGTTAATTCAAAGGAGAACAACCTCTTTAATGTAATATCGGCCAAATGAAAATAGAATTTTAAAAAACTTTTACTTGTCCTTTTCTCATCTTGAATGCAAACAATTGTAGGACTTTACATTTCTTTAAACAGGCTGAACTGGTATATGAAGCCTTTAAATTATATCTCATAGCTGAGGGCACTTGCAGCGCAACCAACCTGTTTCTTTATCTTTGGAAAAGCATCTGCAATGTCCATATAATGGTGTGTGTATATATATATATATATATATATATATATATATATATATATATATATATATATATATATATATATATATATATATATAATACACAAAAGCCATGAATATCCTGTAAATTATATCCTTATAAACCGTGAGTAGTGATGTCATCAGTTATAAACGGTGAGTAGTGATGTCATTTCTGTCACATGACTCACTAAAATTTGTGTATTATAATAAATAAAGTACCCCCAGTTGTAAAATATGAGGATATTAGAAGTTACCTCGGAGTTCCATGACCTGTATAAAAACACTCGGCCTTCGGCCTCGTGTTTTTATATGGTCATGAAACTCCTCGGTAACTAATAATATCCTTATATTTTACAAGAGGGGGTACTTTATTCACTATATATATATAAATATAATCTTATATTTTACAAGAGGGGGTACTTTATTCAATATATATATATATCAAATGTTAGGCACCTCCAAGTGATTGTATTGACTTACCTGAAACCCGAGAAGCCAGAAGAACAACGGCCTGGGATTTCAGGTAAGTCAATACAATAACTTGGCAGTGCCTTTCCTTCTCCTTTAAAGAAACACCAAAAATTAAAGTGTTTTAAATTAATGAAAATATAATGCAGTGTTGCCCTGCACTGGTAAAACTGATGTTTGCTTCAGAAACACTACTATAGTTCATATAAACAAGCTGCTGTGTAGCAATGGCGGAAATTGAAAAAAAGGCTATATGGCACAGGTTATATAGTGGAAACAGATAACCATTATAATGTACAGAGCTTATCTGTTATGTGCTGTGTAACTTGAGCCTTTTCTCCTTTGAATGGCTGCCCCCATTGCTACACAGCAGCTTATTTATATAAACAATAGTGGTGCTTCTGAAGCAAACACAGCAGTTTTACCAGTGCAGGGCAACACTGCATTATATTTTTGTTACTTTAAAACACTTTTATTTTCTGATGTTAATGTTCCTTTAAGGAAAAGTAAGCTGTACTGGGCCATCAGGTCGAACAGTGGGAACAAACCATTGTGTGGTAGCTGAAGGGTAGAACTCGCTACAGCCATAAGCACCATCTGGTCACATATACTTTCCCTTTTGAACATATGGAGTAGATTAGAATTCAGCCTTATGGGTATCTTCTATTTATAAAGCTCCACAGGGGGTATTTGTAAAGCTTGTGTGATTGGCTGAAAGTGTATTGAGCTGCAGCCAATCACAGAGTGAGTTCAGTTACAGGTTACCCTGAATATATTTCCCTGCACTATGGTACGAAACCCGTTTTTCCCCTATAATCCCATAATGACACACACTCCTGTTGCTTCATGTTCTTGGCAGCTGCACAGAGTTCCAATTCTCCAGGTCACAAGCCCAGTTGTTCCCACTTGTCACCATTCATTACATTTTATTGATTGTGTATTATATATCACAGACTGAGAGCTGGCATAATGTTAACTATAAGCCACAACAACAACCAACCAGACAACCTTGTACCCTTTAAATTGCTTGGTTGTTCACTTTTGAGTTAACTTATAGCATGATGTAGAGAGTGAGACAATTTGCAATTGGTTTTCTTTTTTTATTATTTGTGAGTTATTTGACTTTTTATTTTATAGTTTATATGTAGGGAAGTGGATCTCATCTCTCTCTCATCCTCAATGATATTCTTTGTATCCAAACTTGTGCTGCTGGAAAGCTCAAAAGTTGAGCCTCATGGGAAAATAAACTATCGCGAAAATAAATGTAATATTAGCTTCATCATACTGAAAGAAGTTTTCTTAATATAATCAATTAAAAAATCTGTACCTTTTCTGAAATAATCCAGTTTAGGCAAAAGCAGCCCCCCTATAAGATATATTGGATCTATCTGTCAATGAATATCTGACACCCAACTCCTGCATGAAGAGAGGATGAAGAGAAATAGATGCTGAGAGAGGAATAGTGAAGATCAACTTGATTATTTCAGAAACAACGCAGTGAACTCCAATCCCTGAATCTGCACCGAGGGGTAAGTAACAAGTTATGGGCATTTGCCAGGGGCATCAGCAAGGGAGGGGGTCTATGTGGGGTGGGGTAGAGTTTTTTTTTTTAATAAGGGGTTTGTTACTCTTTTAAGTGATGCCATGTGCATGGCACCGTTTTTCATGGATCCTCTTTTGCCACCCAGCCCTATGGGTCTAAGGCAGGGCCAGTACTAAAAACTGCCTAAAATTAGGCAACCCTATTTTCATGACACCCAGGGCTGGCCCAAATAAATAATTACATCACCAGCTGCTGTGTGGTGGTCTCTAGACTCTGGGTTGCTGCAGTCAGGTTCTTGTGTCTTCCAGTGATGTGTGGGCATAGGCCCAAAATTAATTATTATGTTCTATAGTAAAGCCCTACCTCCCTGATCAGTATCAGTATACAGTTAGGTCCATAAATCTTTGAGAACTTTTTTTTTTTTTACAAGAGAACAGAGAACTTTTTTTTACAATTTTGGTTCTGTACATTAAAACAATGAATTTTAAAAGAAACAACTCAGATGCAGTTAAACTGCAGACTTTCAGCTTTAATTCAGAGGGTTGAACAAAAAGATTGCATAAAAATGTGAGGAATTAAAGCCTTTAACACAATAACTTCATTTCAGGGGCTCAAAAGTAATTGGACAATTGACTAAAAGACTATTTCATGGGCAGGTGTGGGCAATTCCTTCATTATGCCATTATCAATGAAGCAGATAAAAGCCCTGGAGTTGATTTGAAGGGGGGGGGGCTTCTATGTGGAAGATAGACCTGGACGTCCACGGAAGACAACAGTGGTGGATGATCACAGAATCATTTCCATGGTGAAGAGAAACCCCCTTCACAACAGCCAAACAAGTGAACAACACTCTCCAGGAGGTAGGCGTATCGATATCCAAGTCTACCATAAAGAGAAGACTGCCTGAAAGTAAATACAGAGGGTGCACTGCAAGCCACTCATAAGCATCAAGAATAGAAAGACTAGATTGGACTTTGCTAAAAAAAAAAACATCTAAAAAAAGCCAGCACAGTTCTGGAAAAACATTCTTTGGACAGATGAAACCAAGATTAACCTCTATCAGAATGATGGCAAGAAAAAAGTATGGAGAAGGCGTGGGACAGCTCATGATCCAAAGCATACCACATCATCTGTAGAACATGGTGTAGGCAGTGTGATGGCTTGGGCGTGCATGGCTGCCAGTGGCACTGGGACACTAGTGTTTATCCATGATGTGACACAAGACAGAAGCACAAGAATGAATTCTGAGGTGTTCAGAGACACCGTCTGCTCAAATCCAGCTAAATGCAGTCACATTGAATGGGAGGTGTTTCATAATACAGATGGACAATGACCCAAAACATACAGCCAAAGCAACCCAGGAGTTTATTAAAGCAAAGAAGTGGAATATTCTTGAATGGCCACGTCAATCACCTGATCTGAACCCAATTGAGCTGCATTTCACTTGTTGAAGACTAAACTTGGGACAGAAAGGCCCACAAACAAACAGCAACTGAAAGCCGCTGCAGTAAAGGCCTGGCAGAGCATTAAAAAGGAGGAAACCCAGAATATGGTGATGTCCATGAGTTCAAGACTTCAGGCTGTCATTGCCAGCAAAGGGTTTTCAACCAAGTATTAGAAATGAACATTTTATTTTCAGTTTTTTTAATTTGTCCAATTGCTTTTTGTTCATCCCACTGAATTAAAGCTGAAAGTCTGCAGTTCAACTGCAACTGAGTTGCTTCATTTAGAATTCATTGTGGTAATGTACAGAACTACTAAAATTAGAAAAAAGTTGTCTCTGTCCAAAAGTTTATGGACCCAACTGTGTAGATATGATGGGTTCAGAGTCCCAAAGGAATGAATGCATAGTGGCACCTTTAAGATTGACTGTTTTTGGGGGGGGGTGGTCGTAAATTGCCTTTTTGCTATAAATGTGTCTGGTAATATGAGTATTTATATTTCAAGTTCCTTGAGTTCCTTCGAACTTCCTTTGAGTACCTCAAGCAGTTAATAACAAAGAACTACATTCTGATTATAGGTTATAGGAGCATTTATATACTGGCATAAAAAGCAGTTGCCCTTGGCCCTCATAAAAAAAGGGTGAAGGTGGGGGACTTCAAGGAGATGCCCAACTTGTTTCCCATCTACTGTTGTTAAATTGCAATTGAAGACACTGTCAGGGATAAGAGCTGCAGGTAGTTTTTACTTACAAGACATGGGCCTGTCTTCTCTATGCTTGGAGGGGGAGGCCCTGTCCCTATTTTTGCACCAGGCCCCTGCAATTCAGTATAAACATTTTAAAAACAAATATATCCAGTAGTGAGGGCCCCCCTGTATCAGTGAGCGGCTGTATTCAGCCCTGTGTTTGTTTTGGCTGATAACCAGTATGTGGGGGGTGGGGGGGGGGGGGGCATGCCCTTACAGATCATTATCCTGACACAGCTTCTTGTCACATAGTCCTGCCAGCCTGAACTCACTCAACTTGAACTTGCTGAACTCACTCAACTTCAACTTGAACTTGCTGAACTCCCTTCTGCTGGGCCCCTTTCCCCTGCACACACTGTAGCTCACGGGGACAAGCACAAAGCTCGGCTGAATTCTACCTGGAACAACCAATGAATTCTCAGAACTGAAACTAGAGAAGAATCTGCCAAGTCTCTATACTATACACCCCAGCGGAGGAACAGAGCAGCAAACACTGAAACAGCCCTCCTAAAAGAGGAATAAGATTTTGTCTTGTTATATATTGGTCTTTCGATCCTAAAGTGATACTTCTCCTTTTCTTTAAATACACAATGGGAATGGACAGGGCTGCCTTTGGTTATAGCAGGGCCCAGGGCAAGTGGACTTTAATGTGTTTTCTTATTTATATAGAATGAGAACACCTGTCCATCCAATAGCCCTGTGGGTTTTCATGAGCTACACTGGCAGCCAAATAGGCAGTTTCCAACTGTGTTTCTACTGCCACTTTACCCTACTGATTCCACCTTGCCTTACTGATTCCACCTTGCCTTACTAGCGCCATCTTCCCTACTGACTCCATCTTCCCTATTGACTCCATCTTCCCTACTGACTCCATATTCCCTACTGACTCCATCTTCCCCACTGACTCCATTTTCCCCACTGACTCCATCTTCCCCACTGACTCCATCTTCCCCACTGACTCCATCTTCCCCACTGACTCCATCTTCCCCACTGACTCCACCTTCCCCACTGACTCCACCTTCCCTACTGACGCCATATTCCCTACTAACGCCACCCTGCCCTTGTGATGCCATCTCATTCTACTGATACCACCATGCCCTACTGACCTTGCCCCACTGATCATATCCTACTATCAATATAATTTTTTATTTTTCCTGCTTGAGAAAAAAACATTGTATTAGCACATATACACAGTTAAAATAAAGTGAAAACAAACCCTGTCATGACAAGTACCCAAAAGCCTAAACAGCCCCACACAGGTCCAATATAAAGCCCTGCTCTATGGCGGCTTATACCAACCCCTCTGGCATTTGCCATACTTTCAAGATTGCCAATCTGGTCCTAACCAAGCTCCACCATCCCCATGCTGACATGCTCCTGAGACAGATTTATAGTCTGCACCACTAAACCCCCAGATTCCCAGTGTGGTTCTTCTGCTTTCCCTGCTGGTAACTCACAGATTCAAAGATACTCAGCACAGAGAGCACAGAACAAGCTCTGTGGGTTTTTGTAGTGACCCTGTGCCCTGAATACTTAATGACGGTGTTAACAGGAGGCACTGGTATTTATTACTGCTGGCTGCTATCTGACACATTGCTGCTGGCCATAATTACATGTCATTACTAGGAGACAGGTAAAACTGAATTGTCTGGGGAATGGCAAGATAATTGCGATGTACAGTCAGGGTTACTTATTTATTGGCATTTCCAGAATATGTCGGGACAACTGACTTGTCGCCACCTTCACTCTGAAAATGAGTCCACAAAGGATTGTCATTGGTGTAGGCAGATCATTTCACCCTTATGCATAGATGGGAACCAATCTTTCTCTTGTAGGTGCCTCTGTTACAATTATTTAGGTTGAAGACTGGTTTAGTGAAAAATAAACCGTTCTCCCCCGACTCCTAAATGCCAGTGGGGCATTTGCCAAGCAAGCTAAGCAGGTTGAGGCCACTCTGTTGGGATTTAGATGACCTAGAATAGATGGCTCCGTATACTAATGAAGCACACAAAATTTTTATTGCAGATATTCAAAGCAAAGTATTTCTGCAATAAAATGTGAATAAGGCAAATTGCCGGATCAAAGTTGGCGTGCTTCATCCCTATACACAGTCTGGATGATTTGTTTGACTTGCAAGCAGTCTGGGATTTGAATGCTCTCTACATGAATAAGTAAGTGGTGTGTGGCTAGAAAATATTGTTGCTTGAATAGATGGGGACAAATGGCTTCCCAAACACCTGCTACCCTTTATTCAATCAATCGGAACAGCCATGCCAGCTTTACGTTTTAATGGGTCCTACTTTAAAGGGTCAGTAATGCAACTTTGTATGTAAACAAGAAGTTAGCAAACTTATGGAATCACCAGGCACTGTAAAGGCATCCAGGTGTCCCTACACTAAACACTAGAATATTAAAGTGCACTCTGGAGTTCCATGAACATAAAGGCACAAGGTTTCAGGTTCCACAGGTCATGGAACTCTTGATAATACCAGGTTGTTACACCTTAGTAACCAGCAGTCCAAACATATATATCTTTATAATTATAGGTGCTGGGAGCTGGCACGTATATCACTAATGGCATTGGGTGCTTTTTTTTTTATTTATTTTTATTTCTTGGAATACCTATAACATTACATAATGGCAGCAGGGAGTGCAAATAAAATTCTACCAAACTGGCTCTTTTCCGTCCTAGAGAATTCCTATACCAACCACTGCTTTGCTTGTAATCAAATGGTTAAAAGGGCAGTATGTCACCTTTAAATTAGCTTTTACTATGTTGAGAGTTTTCATTTTTTATTATTTGTGTTTTTTGAGTTATTTAGCTTTTTATTCAGCTGCTCTCCAGTTTGCAATTTCAGCAATCTGGTTGCTAGGATCCAAATTATCCTAGCAACCATGCATTGATTTGAATAAAAGACTGCAATATGAAAAAGAGAGGGCTTATTAGAGGTTAACTTAAAGGTGAACCACCCCTTTAACATTATCTCAGTAACCAGGGCTTGTACTGAACATACTTCTTGACTATTTCTTTAATTAGCAAATATGTAAAATATGTATGTTTTTTATTTAATTTTCTTGCAAAACAAAGAGGACAAAATGTACAATTGAAAGTAAAGTCACTTTACGATCCCTGTTTGCCTGAACACAATCAAAACAAACCCGCAGTTCCTTGGCTGGAGGATAGCTGCTATATCGTTTCAATGGGACATGAAGTCAGAAGCAGCAGTGCACAAACGTGGCTTTTTGTCTCAAAACAAGGAAGTAAAACATTCTTGTTCCACTTTTTCCTTTCCCACCTCTAATTTGTATATGCAAATTAGGATTCCGGTTCTGTATTCGGCCGAATCTTTCACAAAGGATTCAGGGATTCGATGCATCCGTAGTATATCCAATATATAACTGTGCTATAAAGGAGCCCCAGCTTCAATCATGGGCAGTCAAGAAGATTCAGGCAGTACGAGGGTACATGTACCCCAGGTCACTTTTAAACACCAGAAAACTCTTTATTTGTAACTGGAAACAGCCCTTCACCTTTCACCCCGTTCCACTGCCAGTCTTCCTAGAAACGGAGGGAAATAAGGTTGTTGGGGGAATGTACAGTAGATGTTGTTGTGAGCCTGTTCCCATCCCTGGAATGAGCACGAGCAGAGCTGCAGCAAGTGGGGAATGTGTTTATGTGGAAAGAGGGAACTGCTTGTGCCTCAGGGTGAAAGCTGCATCTGTCCACAGGCTGACGGCTAGGAGCGCTGCCAAAATCAACCTGAGAAATGAAAGAGTTCAGCTTCTGTAATAAATATACTGTACCTTAATAAACCCCCCAGATAGGGATAACGTTACAGCCCCTCTATTATAAAGGCAGGCTTTACCCAGGCTTAGGGTTTGTGCTCTCCTCAGGCAGAAGAAAGAAAACACACTGCATGGTGTCTCTAAGGAGAGCAGGGCTGGTTATAGGGTACTAGGGCAGCCATCTTGATGGAGGGGGACTGAACAGACTAACGACATGTATCAACCGTAATCTCTCCTAAGGCCCTCCTCTGGAGCCGCTATAATGACCCCTAGTATGTTGTTATGGTTAATAAGGTGACTAAAATGCCTTCATGTAAGCTTGGAGTGTTTGCTTCCCTCGGGCAAAAGCAAGAAAACATACTGCACAGTGCATCTAAGGAGAGCAAGGCTGGCGTTAGGGTAGTGATACGCTTATAAATTACCCTTAGTTTGTTATGACTAACCAGACTAACATCATTCAACAAGCATTAACCTAATTCTCTCCTTAATCCCTCCAGTGGAGACTGGAACCCAAATTATGTTATTTTGACTGAAGAAGCTTAGGGCTTGTGCTCCCCTCAGGCAGAAGAAATAAACTGCATGGCGAGGAGAGCAGGGCCCGGCTGGTTATAGGATAGGGCAGCCATCTTGATGGCGATGGGATTGAACAGACTAACGTCATCCAACAAGCATCAACCTTAATCTCTCCTAAGGCCCTCCACTGGAGCTGCTATAATAGTATGTTATTATGGGTAAGAAGGTGACTAAAATGCCTCCATCTAAGCTTGGAGTGTTAGCTCCTCTCAGGCTGAAGCAAGAAAACACACTGCAAGGTGCATCAAGGAGAGCAAGACTCGCTTTAAGGTAGGGAAATAATCCTGATGGAGGGGGATGTGACCAGACTAACGTCGTACAACAAGCCTCAACCTTTCTCTCCACTGGAGACTGGAACTACGCTAATAAATACACTTCTAATTCTCTGATAATACACTCATAAGTGACCCCTAGTGTGTTATTTTGATTAAAATGTGACTGAAACGCCTCCATCTAAGATTAGGGTTTGTGTTTCCCTCAGGCAGAACCAAGAAAACACATTACAAGGTGGATCTACGGAGAGCAGGGCTGGCTTAAGGGTAGGGCAGCCAGCTAGAACAAAAACAACTTATTTTCCAGGTTCAGTGACCTGAATAATTATTATGGATTCATTTGTCCATGTTGACATTGCTGTAGCAGGAACCTTCCCTAGTCCATGCTGAGGTTGGGATGGGTCAGTCACACAATATCTTGTAGGTGACCCCATTAACAAATCAAGATGTTGTTACAGAACTGATCTAGCTTGGTGGGCACATCTCCTGGGTTGATTTATGGGCACCATCATCAACTTGAGGTACTTAAGCTGCACTTTATAAATGAATCTGGCAGGTGGTCATATCTCTACAGGCTTAGGTTATGGGATCCATTCGGTACCTCATAACGACAACAACCAGCATTTTAATAATGCTAAAGGCAGGGGGTGTAGGAGGCAGTAGTGATCTTTCTAGTCTCTGCAACTAGTTAGTTGCTGGAACTAAGCCTCCACAACTTGTCCTTCTGACCAAGTGCTGAGCAAGACAAGAGGACTTTCTTTCTTTTAATAAAGACAAAGGAAACACAGTTTTTAAAAGTAACAATTAAAGGGGCCCTTGTTTATAATAAGTACAATCAGCGCCGTTTTTGTATCCATTGCCGCCTGAGGCGGCTCCAGTAATGCCGCCCCCCCAGCCCGATTCACGCTAGTGCGGAGAGCGCAATTGCGCTCTCTCGCCCTAGTAAAGCCGAATTTCCGGTTCAAAAACCGGAAATTCGGCTCTTAAAGGCACCAGGAGCGGCTTTTTGCCGCCCCTGGAAACCTAGCTGGCGATGCCGCCTGAGGCGAGCGCCTCAGCTCGCCTCATTGGCGGATCGCCCCTGAGTACAATGAATAGGGCTTGTGCTAAACATACTTTTTGCCTATTGAAAATTAAATTTTATTTGTGCACACACACACACACAGTGAAGCAGAGGACAGGCCAGAGATGCCTCCGTTTGTGTATTTGGGCAGACCTCAGCTTCAGCTGTGCTGTGTGTGAGTGCACCCAGGCTGATCGGTTTGAAATCAATAGAGCAGGGACACTGAGCAGTTGTGCTTCTCTCAGCCTGCAAAATATACACAAGCTGACAACCGGAGCGATCAGCCTGTGTGCCCATAGCCTTAAAGGGGTGGTTCACCTTTCAGTTAACTTTGAGTATGACATAGAAAGTAATATTTGGAGAAAACTGGTTTAAATTATTTGTTTTTGTTAGTTATTTAGCTTTTTATTCAGCAGCTCTCCAGTTTGAAGATTCAGCAATCTGGTTGCTAGGGTCTAAATTGCCCTAGCAACCATGCCTTGATTTGATTAAAAGACTGGATTATAATTAGGAGAGGGTCAAAAAGGTGACTAATAAAAAGTAGCAATGACAAAAAACAGAGCATTAGTTTTTAGAAGAGGTTAGTGACCCCCATTTGAAAGCAGGAAAGAGTCGGAAAATAATTTAAAAAAAGAAAATAAATAATGAAGACCATTTGAAAAGTTGTTTAGAATTGGCCACTCTATAACATACCAAAAGTAAACTAAATGGTGACCCACCCCTTGTTGGCTTAGGTTTTACTAATTTCCGGTTAAGCATGTATGGAGGTTTAACCAATGACAAGTCGGTATAGCTGCCTATAGCACAAGTACAGCCCGACTCTTCCTCACTGTGATCTCTTGGTGGCTGGTAGTAAGAAGAAACGTTCAGGTCTGGACTAAGGATCCAAATAGGTCCTGGCATTTCACGTACACAGAGACCCAAACAGCCCCCACCTGTCCACTAAATACTGACTTTTTATGGCATCTTACAGAAGTCCCTCTGGCTTTCACCAGAACCCACAGATTGCCATTCCAGGCCTGGAAACATTCTACCTTTTCTAGCCATTTCGTAATGGATAAATAAGTTTAAAAGTACAAGCAGCTTATCCCTGTTTTTTAATACAGAAATGTTCTGGAGTCAGCTATTAAACATTCTCCAACAATGTTTGCTGAGGGCAGGTTCTGCTTGGGTGTGACTTTGTGATGTCCCTTGATGTGACACACCTAAATTAGAAGTTTCATTGTTATATACAATCCCTTCATACGAGGAGAGCTCCTCTGGGGAATGTGCATATTATAGCCATACTCCTACCTTGGTTGACCTGGGCCAGCTGATTCCCATATGCTTATTGGGGGGTTGGTATATTAAGATATGAAGGAGTTAAGGGGATGGAGGTTTATTACAGTGAGTGCAGTTCTGTGAGTAAACTGCTAGAGAAGTGCCCTGAGCAAATGGAAAAGCCGTGACGTTACTTATGTTGATGAGAGAAAGAGGAAGGTCTGTTTCCTTTGTACGTCAAAAGTGCTACAGTGAACCATCCGTGGAAACCAGAAACAGAGATAAAGTGAGATTTTGAGCATGTGAGTGAGGCTTGATCCGGGCAAGCAGCACAGCCACCTCAGATGGGGAAATAAAAATACTTCCATTTGGAATATGCTTTATACTTACCCACTTATGCCAAATACATTTCATTTTGTTGGTTCAGACCATAAACCCTCCCCTTTGCCTGTCGGATACTGAGCAACAATAAGAACCTGTGAAATAATGGCAAAGCACCTTTTTTTGGTTTTTTATATATAAATCAGTTTATTACTGGGTGTGTATAAAAAAAAGGGTATCATATACAAAATATACAGTACTCATAAATAGTAGTAAGGAACAGATTTCCATGCTTTTCAAACAGAACAAATCAGCTTTTTTTAAAAACAAAAAACAGTTGTTTAATACTTTCTGTGGTTTACAGTGTACAAGGCATTTTTATGGTTTAAGCAGAGTCGGTTACCATTCAAAGCATTCTGGGACATGGAATGAATGTAAAATAAATAATATAGTATTTCGGTTATTTTGTCTACCAATCCTATTGCTCACTGCAGGATATGGCAACCGGAAATGATAATAAATTGGCATTTTTTTCCCACTGCAACCAAATATAATTATAATAAAACTCAAGCATGTTCATTGCTCCACTACTCACTATTGCACGTTGTCCCTTTCACTAACACATTCAATAATATCACTCTTCTCTGTCCAAATGAAAGAAAAGAATGTTAGCAGCATAAAAAACCCTTTACTCTCCTTATAGTAACCAGGATCTATACAGTATGTCATGTGACATCTAGGGAGGAGGAGGGACTAACAGTATAATGCATCTGCCAAAGAACAGCCAGCACTTCGCCTTTAAATTCACTTTAGTATAATGTGTGCAATGGTATTCTAAGACAATTTCCAATTGGTCTTCGTTAATTTGCGAGGTTTTATTTTGCGAAGTAATAAATAAAAGCACCAATAAAAATCTCTCCTCTCCATCAGTCTAGTGTTTGGTTGCACGACTCATGGCCTCTAGATACCAGAGGGCATTTTCAGTTTGGCTTTGAAGAGGGACAACATTTCTGAAACCATTAAATATGAAGACCAATTATATAGATGCATAGCTGAAAGATTTTCCCCTTTAAATTCTGAAACCACTTTATATTGTTCCCACCCACACAGAAGCTCAGATGCTTGGCATCCGCAACCACTGTAACAGCTCACAATAATAACATATGAGTGAAGTGGGGTGGATGGGCACTCAAGGGTGGATGAATAAATGCTGGTTGCTACGGGTTACAAGAACTGGAGCAAATCTTGAACCTGTTATTACATTTCCCACTATTTTTTTGGCAATAAAAAAAAAAAACACGTTTGACACACAGCATGGGATATTTAGATTATGACCTCTATGCTTACTATATGCTACTTATATGCTTTCACCCCTTAAATAATGGAGGTAGATTTAGTATATACAGGAATTCCAACAGAGGCCAGCTCAACTGGACCCCACAACACAAATACTAAAAACTAATAGAAAAACACATCTACTCCAACTAATACCATTTGTCCAGGCAGTGTTCTTTCATCGATTTTCTACCCAATGAAGCAGAAGGACACAAACAGGACAGCAAAGTCCCTTGATGAACAACCCCCTCCCTCTTAATTATGAGGAGAAATATTTGTAAACATTTTGACTTGGTTATAGTGTCGGATGAATATCAGAGATTCCGGAGCTCTTTAGTAGTGATTATTATGATCAATGAATGGACTGCAGACAGGTTCTCCAGAGGTACATAGAAAAGTGATGGTTTTGAGGTGCCTTTGCAGTCATGAAGACCTCAGAATATTTATTTTGTCCAGGACCATTTTAGCAGATGACAGACAGGCTATGAGTGCCTCCTCTATCAAGAACAGATGCTTGTCCTCTGCATCAGGGCAGCAGTTGTGCATGAACTCAGCCAAGCGCAGGAGATACTCTATATTGTGTCCGGCACAGCCGCTGCATGCTAAAATTTGGGCTGCAATCTCCTCTTCAGTGGCTGGACCCAGGTAACGGGGGTTCTGAGGTGTGGCTATATAAACCAGCGCCAGTATTGATCCTTCCTCTCCCTCGTCCTGGGGGTAGAACTTAACCAGTTTAGTGATGTAGCCCCCAAGGACTGATTCTCGTACATCCAGGTGCTGCAGGGACAATTCAATCTGCTTGCCACGCACCTCATAGGCTATGCCCCACGTGCACTCCTGAAATCAGACAGAAAGCTGGTCATTACAATATCCCAACATTTGCTAAACATAGGCACATTTTCTTCTCCTCTCTACCAATGACTATGGAACATGGCTTCAGCCAGGGTTAGTATTCACATCCCTATGTAATATATGCTCTAAATTCCATTTGCTACAAGGCAACATGACCCATAAGGAAGCTGTGCCAGGTGGAACCTGGAGCCTTTTATTTAGGAATGCAAATAATGTATAGTCTTTACAGGGGATTCTGCAGGGTTAATAAGTGCATATGTTGACTAAAAACTCACCGAATAATCTTCTTGCAAGGTCACGACGCGGCCGGGCTGCAGAGAGAACAAGAAAAAAAAGTGGTTGAGAGATCAGAAGTGATTATGCAATGGATTCACTTTAATACTCTTATCAATCACTCAAATCATTACCAATGTCCTGTACAGGCAAGAGATAAGCAATAGTCAGTAATGGCCATTGCTCTGCTTTACTTCCCTGCACTGCTGGTGTTGATGGTTCGACTGCCCATATCCCTGGTATCAAGTTTATTTGCCCATGTCCCTAGCATTAAACCTTTCTTTGCTCATGTCCCTGGTATAACCGTTTTACCTGTATCCCAGTGAGCTATCACCCTCTCACAGCAGATTCAGCTGCCCCATTCTCTAACACCCACAGACAAACTGCCCCACTCCCTGGCACTCACAGTAAAGCTGCCCCATTCTCTAACACCCACAGACAAGCTGCCCCATCCTCTAACACCCACAGACAAGCTGCCCCATTCTCTAACACCCACAGACAAACTGCCCCACTCCCTGGCACTCACAGTAAAGCTGCCCCATTCTCTAACACCCACAGACAAGCTGCCCCATCCTCTAACACCCACAGACAAGCTTCCCCACCCCCTGGCACAGTTATCTAGGAGTGATGCTCACCATTTGGGGGCTGCCTCTGTGAAAAGTGTCCCCTTGCCAGAACTTGCGGCTGTAGCCTGGGACAAAGCCAACTTTGCTGGAGGTAAATTCGAAGTTCGGCTTCCACACCAGAGAGCCGTATCCAAAGATCCAGAGGGACTGCTGGGAGGAGGGAGGTAGCTCCATGTCAGGGCTGGGGTTGTTGGGCATGGCAGCTCACCAGCTGGGGCAGGAAGATTGGGAACTGGTACTGATGCAAGCATTGCCGGGTTTATAAACACACTCTACCCTGCGGCCACTCCTACCAGAGCGAGCCCCGGCAACTCCTCCACCAATCAAAGCGCCGCCACTATTGTTGTTGCCATTGAAACTGAATTGTGATTGGCTGGCTTTGCTGTTCATCACCGACACTTCGAAACCCCGTCGTTGTTAGTGCTGGAATGATGCAACTAGCAGAGAGATTTACCTAGTGAGGCTGCAGCAAGCAGAGCGGGGATTGCATCAGGCTGGAGGCTGGGAGGGGCGGGAGTTTGTGTTACTGCAGCTGAACCAATGCAACAATTGTCTGTATTATGGAGGGAATGGGATCCTGTCAGTCAGTGCTGCTGCCAATGAGTCTCTTTCCTTCACACACGGGAAATAATAGAAACACAAAGTTTGCGTTTTATTTGCTCATGTTGCACCGTTTAGTATATTCCCTATTGGAGTTTATACATGAGGCTGCAGTTTGATTAGGGTTTAGCCCGAACTTTGCTGCTATTTCCCTTCTGTAATCCAAATAGATATAATTTTACTGTCACAAACACATTGAAACTATGGGAAAAAGACTGAGGAATTATTTCGCAGCCCAAATACTACTGACTGGGGAAGAATCATTTGACTTTACCTCAGTTAGAGGTGAGTAGTGCTACTCCTGTACTGAGGTAAAGTCAAATGATTCTTAGTGTTAGTACATGAGCCTCGTTCAGGTCCGGACTGAGAATTAAAATAGGCCCTGGCATTTCAGGTACACAGAGGCCCAATCAGCCCACACAGAGGCCCAAACAGCCCCTACCAGCCCACTAAATAGTGACTTTCTATGGCACCTTATAGCAGCCCCTCTGGCATTTACCAGAACCCACAGATTGCAAGTCCGGGCCTGGCCTCGTTGCCTCAAAAACTCAGAAAGAAAATGCCAGATATCATTATACAGGTATGGGGACTATTTTCCATAATTCTTGGGACCTGGGTTTTTTCCAGATTATGGATCTTTTCGTAAAAAACCGAATAGGATTGTTTTCTCTCTAATAAAATTCACTTATATCATGTACAAGGTGTTGTTTTATTATTACAGAGAAAAGGCTAATCATTTAAAGTAGAAGGAACGTCGTTTAGCACTTGGGGGTGCCAAATGTTAGGCAGTCCCAAGTGATTGTATATACTTACCTGAAATCCCGCGCTGGTGCTCCTATCAGCAGAAAACTGCACCGGGCCGGGGTTATACCAGTGAGGCTGTGGAAACAATAAATTCTTTTCACTTTTGAATATTTGCCTGGTGGAAGTCTGCCTTCATTTGAGTACCTGCTCCATATTGGTTCGTCGGTTATACCAGTGAGCACCAAGGAGCGCTCCTCTTCCGTCTTCTTCTTTCTTCAAATGTCCCGGGGGAAGACGCATGCAGAGTAGAATGAAAAAGGCAAATTTTTAGTTAAAGTTCAGAGTTTCACACTAAAGCGCAGCCACGAGAATCAAGAAGAAGCCGGAATAACCCCAGGCCAGGTGCAGTTTTCTGCAAATAGGACCACCGGCCTGGGGTTTCAGGTAAGTAAATACATTCACTTGGGGTGCCTAACATTTGGTGAAATGACTTTTCCTTCTCCTAAATGTTTATAGGAGACGGCCTTCCTGTAATTCAAAGCTTTCTCGGTAACTGTGTTCCTGGATAAAGGATCCTATACCTGTATAATTAAAAGCTCTCCAACAGAAATCTTCCTATTGGTAGCCTCCGCAGACAAACATTCCATTGCCCTCTCCGTTTGTGAGGAAGTCTGAGAAACATGCTGCGGGGGTCATTTATAAATACTGGGCAAATACTGTGGGTAGTAACCCACAGCAACCAATCCTGGCTGATAAAAGCTGATCACTGATTGGTTGCTATGGTTTATTGCCAAAGTGAAAATATGCCCAGTGTTCATAAATGAGCCCCAGCAGCTACTCTGGTAGTCTCATTTATAAATGTTGCCCTTTGTGCAAAGTGCATTTGTCAGAAGCAAATTGCCATGGCTTTATACAGGTATGGCACCTGTTAACCAGAATGCTCGGGACCTTGGGTTTTCTGGATAACAGATATTTCCATAATTTGGATCTTTATACCTTAAGTCTACTAGAAAATTACATAAACATTAAATAAACCCTATAGGCTGGCTTTGCTTCCAAGAATTAATTATATCATAGCTTGGATCAAGTACAAGGTGCTGTTTTATTATTACAGAGAAAAATTAAATGATTTTTAAAAATGTTGATTCTTGGATAAAATGGAGTCTACGGGAGACGGCCTTTCCGTAATTCCATAATAATTGGTTTCCAGATAACAGGTCCCATACCTGTACCTACAACACAGCCGTTTTTCTCCAGAATTCCAGCGTAATTATGAACACTCGCAAAATTGCAACCTTTGTGTGGTACACCAATACAGGCACAAATTAGGGGCACATTTACTATTGGTCGAATATCGAGGGTTAATTAACCCTTGATATTTGACCGTCGAAGTAAAATCCTTCGACTTTGAATATCGAAGTCGAAGGATTTACCGCATTTCGTTCGATCGAAGGAAAAATCATTCGATTGTACGATTAAATCCTTCAAATTGAACGATTCGAAGTATTTTAATTCATCGATCAAACGATTTTCCTTCAATAAAAAAATACTTAGAAAGCCTATGGGGACCTTCCCTATAGGCTAACATTGGTGCTCGGTAGGTTTTAGGTGGCGAAGTAGGTGGTCGAAGTTTTTTTTAAAGAGACAGTACTTTGGCTATCGAATGGTCGTAATATGTTGGCGCTATATAAATACATGTTAATAATAATAGTCGAACGATTTTTAGTTTGAATCGTTCGATTCAAAGTCGTAGTCTAAAGGTGGCCATACACGGGCCGATAAAAGCTGCCGACAGACCGTGTCGGCAGCTTATTGGCCTGTGTATGGGGCCCCCCGACGGGCTTCACCGATCGAGATCTGGCCGAAAGTCGGCCAGATCTCGATCGGATGCGACAAAAAATCCCGTCGGATCGCGGCCGCATCTATTCGTTGATGTGGTCCCGCGATCCGACCGCCCATTGGTATTCGTTAGGATCCGATCGTTGGGCCCAAGGTGGGCATATCGGGGAGAGATCTGCTCGTTTGACAACATCGCCAAACGAGCGGATCTCTCAGTGTATGGGCACCTTTAGGTCGAAGTAGCCAATTCGATGGTCGAAGTAGCCAAAAAAAACCTTTGAAATTCGAAGTTTTTTTCCTTCTAATCCTTCACTCAAGCTAAGTAAATGTGCCCCTTAGTGTCTGTTTTTATATCGCTCACAAGCTGTGGCTATTGGCTCAGCCTGCAACCTGAAATCACCCGCAGGTTCAATCTGACAGTAATTCCAGGGTGCCCTTGTGTCAGTGTGTGCAAATGCAAATAAATCAGGAGAGTAGGTAAAGGGGCAAATTGGTGCTCACCACAAATTGTAAAGGCACATGTATAGGTGCACAAACCTTTCTCAGTAGTGCCAATGTGCATCCAAATAATGCTTTGCACTTCTGCTTGCAGTTGTAAATCAGCCTTTATGCAATAATTACGTAGGCAGCTTATCAAATACTAATAGGGTGATTAGTGATATTAGTTATCCATCTAATGGGCACCCTTAGGCTAAAGCAACCTGGGATTGTGTACCTCACAACAGCAGCTGGTATTTAGCATGTACAAGGCCATCCGTAAAGATTCTCCTCTCTTACATGTAGTCACTGCTGGGGGTATATATAGAAGAGTAAATATTTACATGATGTTTAAATAGACATATGTCTGTGACTCTATACAGCAGCATCTCTTGGCATCTCAGGTCACCTCAGGACTGTACTTAGTCCTTCCATTTGCTCTGGAGGGCATGTATCACTGTAGTGGTCATTTTTTATTCTCTGGGGTGTAAGTGCTAGAGTGTTGAGATGTGCAAGAGCGCACCCCTTACTGCTCGCTTACCAAGCACTTGCTCCGAGTGCCAAATCAAAACGCCAATGCTCGGTGCAGAAAGTAGCACTTTGTACACTGCATCATATGTGGTAAAGGATTTTTGTTGTTTTGGGTAGTTCACCTGTAAATAACTTCTAAAATGTTATACAATTTCCTCTTAGCAACTGGTCTTTTTTTTTAGTTTTTGAATAATTTGACTTTGTCTTCTGCCTTTGCCAGTTTTCAAATGGGGGACCTGGCCCCAGCAACCAAAAACCCTGTTGTTGTGTGAGACTACAATTTAATTTGTTGTTACTTTATTCCTTATACAGGTATGGGACCTATTATCCAGAATGATCGGTACCTGGGATTTTCTGGATAACGGATCTTTCCATAATTTGGCTCTTCATACCTTAAGCCTACCAGAAAATCATTCAATCATTAAATAACCCCAATAGGCTGATTTTGCTTCTAATAAGAATTCATTATATCTTAGTTTGGATCAAGTACAAGCTACAGTTTTATTATTAGAGAAAAAGGAAATCATTATAAAAAATATGGACTATTTCAATAAAAAGGAGTCAATGGGGGACATCCTTTCCTCAATTTGGAGCTTTCTAGATAACGGGTTTCCAGATAACGGATCTCATACAATTGTTTTTTTTTATTAATCTTCCAGTCACTCGTTCAAACTTCAAACACATGACTGAACAGCATACATGAGCTGCTGAACAAAAAGTTTAAAAAAATCACAAATTAAACTTTTTGTATGTTATAGCCATTGGCCAATTTTAAGCAACTTTTCAATTGTTCCATTTCCAGCTTTCAAATGGGGGTCACTGACCCCATCTAAAAAACAAATGCTCTGTAAGGCTACAAATGTATTGTTATTGCTACTTTTTATTACTAATTTCTATTCAGGCCTCTCCTATTCACATTCCAGTCTCTTATTCAAATCAATGTATGGTTGCTAGGGTAGTTAGGGCTGTAGCAACCAGATTGCTGAAATTGCAAACTTGAGAGCTACAGAGTAAAAAGCTAAATAACTAAAAAAACACAAATAGTAAAAAAAACAATTGCAAATTGTCTCAAAATATCATTCTCTACTTCACACTAAATCTTGACTCCAATGTGCACAACCCCTACAAATTGCATATTATTTCAGAATATCATATTTTACATTATACTATAAATTAAGTGAACTACCTCTTTAATTTTGGAAAAACAGAGCCACAGAATGGGGGAATGAAAACCAATAAGAAAGCCATAACCTTCTATGTAATGACCTGTATAATGAAAGGACCCTTGGAGCTGTGTGCATAAAGAACTATTGGTCTGTCTGGAGATGCCGGAGGTTATCTATGAGGCGGCAGGTGAAAGTAGAAAGTTTTCCAGCAAGCTCTGAGCAGATCAGCAATTCCATTCTGCTTGCTTTTGTATGGAAAGACCTCCACGGGGGACTAGCTATGGGAAATTCCCACTTTTTAAAAACTGAACAACTGCATGGAAGCGTATTATTCATCCTACAATGCTTTGCTTATATCTTAAAGGAAAACTAAACCCTAAAAATGACTATGTCTAAAAATGCCATAGCAATAGCAAAAATGATCCTGGACTTCAAACTTGTCACAGGGGGTCACCATCTTGGAAAGTGTCTGCGACACTCACATGCTCAGTGGGACAAACATCACCGGGGATGTTGCTCATAGCAACTAATCAACAATTCGATTTGAACTGTCACTTACAAGCAGGACCGCCATCAGAAATTACAGGGCCCCATACGACAAAATTTCATGGGCCCCCTGGGCTGCACCCACTGCAAGCCCCACCTACAGGTCCGCCCTCCCCACCCCACAGGTCCGCCCCCCACCACACAGTAAAAAAACAAAAAAAATATTGGTGGCTAGGGTTCCCACATGTTAATAAAAAATAAAAATATATTGGTGGTCAGGGCCCCCCATAAAAAAAACATTTGTGGCCAGGGCCCCCCATTAAAAAATATTGGTGGCTAGGACCCCACATGAGAAAAATTGGTGGCCAGGGCCCCTTAAACTTCCATGCCTTCCCAAAGTCAGCAGCTCTCAGAAAGATGGGGGGCCCGGCTAATCAAGTAAGTGTGGCGTGGCCGGGCCCCCCTTACCCTCGGGGCCCCCTACAACTCTCCCCCCTGTCCCCCCCTGATGGCTGCCCTGCTTACAAGACAGAAAACAAAAGCAAAGATCTGATTGGTTACTATGATCAACATCACCAATGAAGTTTGTCTCCAGTGATAATAAATACACCCTTATTGTTATCATGAAAGTGTAACACCATTGTTACTCTGACTTAGTAACCAACCATAGATGCGAATGGGGGGTGGCTGTTCATATTTGGCAGGGTGGTTCACCTTTGATTAACTTTTATTATGTTATAGAATTGCCAATTCTTAGCAACTTTACAATTGGTCTTCATTATTTACTTTTTTCATTATTTGCCTTCAGACTCTAAATGGGGGGTCACCGACTCCATCTAAAAACAAATGCTCTGTAAGGCTACACATATTTTGTCATTGCTGCTCTTTATTACTCATCTCTCTATTTAGGCCTCTCCTATTCATATTACAGTCACTAATTCAAATCAATGCATGGTTACTAGGATAATCTGGACACTAGCCGCCAGATTACTGTACACCCCCCCCCCCCTCTTTTTCTCTCTCTTATTGTATACTTCATATTCATACCTGGCCATGGAAGGAGGTATAAGGAAACAGCAGGTATAATAGAAGTTGTTTCATCATTGGAATCGCTGGTTCACTCGTACCAGATATACCACATCAAGTAGGGGATCCCATTGTGTGTTTCATTGTGTCCCTTCTCATGAGCACATGTGTCGGGATAAACTGCGTGTTCTTATTAAAAACCCCAGGAATAATAGAAACTGTTTAATGTTGTTACTCATTCAGATGGACTCCAGGTACTGAGACATATCCCTACTTGCATTATTCCTATTGTCTGCAACTGGCACCATTATAAACCCTTTATATGAATTTAAAAAGTTTTTATTTTCAGGTTTTCAACAGAAGAGAAAAAGAGAAGAGAAAGATAGAGAGAGAAGGGAGAAGAGAGGAGAGCGAAGGCAATGGGAGCAGGTCAAGTGAACATGTCTAGCAATCAGGAGCAGCACAGTTCAACAATTCACATTTCTCAGCAGATTAACCGGGTCTTCCCTGTAGGCCAGCCACAAGCCCCATATATTGGTAAATTTGTCCGGACAGCCCCGGGAGAGGTATGTCAGTTTCTGGTTAGACAGGGAGCTGTTAACTAGATTCAGCCAGAACGGTAGAGACGGAGGGGCAGTAGATTTCCAATTCAGTAGAATGGCTTTCTTTGCGAAGTAGAGAAGTTGGAGATAGCAACTTTTGGAGCAGCGGTCCAGATCTAGGTCCTCGAATATGCCAAGTAGACAAACCAGGGGGGACACAACACGGGGCATGGCTACTGCTTCAGAGCAATAAAACACAATGTCCTTCCAAAATTTCTGAATGGTGGGACAATACCAAAATACATGCATATATGAACCAACATCACCCCCACATCTAAAGCAAACATCAGACACATTAGGGAACATTTTACTCAGCCTATAGGGAGTCAGATAGACCCGGTTTAGGAACTTCAGCTGAATGTACCGATCCCTCACAGGTATAGTAATCTCAGGGATCTGCCTGAGGCTGTCCTCCCACATGTCATCGGACAGTTCAGGAATATCCCTTTTCCATTTACCCAGGACGGAAATTAGTGGATCAGGGGAGGCCAACCCTAGCAGTGTGTATGAGTGGGAGAGAGGTTTGGTTAGGCCCTCTTTACGTAAATATTTTTCTATAACAGTGTCTGACATGTGCAATGGCCTCTCAGGGAATTGGGAGCGAAAGGCATGGGAAAGCTGGAGGTACCTGAAATACATACCCTGGGGCAGATGAAATTCGTCCTTTAGAGCTTGGAATGACTTTAAGTCCCCTTCCCTAATTACATCCTGTAATTGTTTGACACCACATGCAGCCCAATGAGAGACATCCGGAATAGTGAGAAACTGAGGAAGAAAGCTGTTACCCCAGAGAGGTGTCCACTTGGACCATGTTGTTCGAGACCCATGTGCCAGTTTGAGTGCTTTTTGGTAAGCCGCCAGTACTGTTCGCATGGGGGTTGTGGTAGCGTGTCTTATAGAAGGACCCCTATAAAGAAGGTGTGCCAGGGCTTCCAACGACCCCACAATGTTGGCTTCTAGGATTGTAGCGGTGTTGTCCCGACAGGGAACCAGCCACCAGTGCGAGTATGTCAACTGGCCTGCAAGAAAATATAGCTTAAGGTTGGGAAGGGCTAGTCCTCCTCTAGCGACTGGGGCTTGTAGGGTTTTAAAACTTAAACGGGGGCGATCCCCAGCCCAGACAAGTCTCCTGATAAGCCTATCCACATATTTGAACCACTGGGATCTGGGTGTAATGGGGGAGTTGTGGAGGGCGTATAAGAATTTGGGGAGGAAAATCATTTTAAAGAGGTTCACTCTGCCAGGGAGAGTAAGGGGTAGTTGCGTCCATACATCAATTTTGTTGGCCAGCGCCTTGGTTATTGGGGACAAGTTGGCCTCCTCAAAACCCTTGCAATCCTTCGTTATGGTGATCCCTAAATATTTAAAGGACTGTACCACCCTAAGGCTGCCAACGCTAGCAGCAAATTCACCTTTATATGAATTTGCAGGGTGACTTTGTTCTTCATCTAATTAGTGATTACACCTCAGACCGTCTATTTGCATTTTACAGTGCGTGATTCGCTGTGAGATAAAGAGAGACGCATCTGGAAATTCCCAGATTCACCTAAAGCATGTTGCAGCAGTTTTATGGATTAGGGAATCTCATAGGATATGGGGTTTCCCTTGGAGATGTGACATTGATTATTGTCAATTGATGGGCAAGGGGACGTGTTTCTTTTTAAATGACTTGCACTGCTGAGTCTTGTTCGTTAGCGAATTGTCCTTTACGCCTGTTAGTGAAATGGCGATGTCTCTGCGGATTTCTGGCGAATTGTCAATATTGTTGCCCTTTAGTGAATCTGCCCCAATGACTTTCTCTACCGCATGAACAAAATCTTCTGGAGTCTGCTGTCTTAATGATGCCTTTGTACACAATGCTGAAGTATTAGATGGAATTATGTACCCCTGTTGTAAATTATAATAATTTAATTATTTGGTTCAAGCTCCCCTTTCTGGCCCAGCAAGTGTTGAACCACCTGCCATCCTTCTATAGTAACAGAAGTATCCAGCACAGTAAATACACGGTCTCAAATTGCTCCCCTACACCGCCCAGCCCCCCACTCACTGCTCTGGGAAAATTCATATGCATATACTTATACACTACGGGGCAGATTTACATATGGTCGAATATCGAGGGTTAATTAACCCTCGATATTCGACTGCCGAATGTAAATCCTTCGACTTCGAATATCGAAGTCGAAGGATTTACCGCCAATAGTTCGATCAAACGAAAAATCGTTCAATTGAACGATTAAATCCTTCAAACCATTCGATTCGAAGGATTTTAATCCATCGATCGAAGGATTTTAATCCATTGATCGAACGATTTTTCTTCAACCTAAAAATTGTTAGAAAGCCTATGGGGACCTTCCCCATAGGCTAACATTGCACCTCGGTAGGTTTTAGGTGGCAACGTTTTTTTTAAAGAGACAGTACTTCGACTATGGAATGGTCGAATAGTCAAACGATTTTTAGTTCGAATCGTTCGATTCAAAGTCGTAGTCGAAGGGTCGAAGAAGCCAATTCGATGGTCGAAGAAGCCAAAAAAAAAAATTTGGAATTCAAAGTTTTTTTTATTCTATTCCTTCACTCGAGCTTAGTAAATTGGCCCCTACATTTATGTTGTATGCAAGCATGGAAGGCAGCTGAAGGGCCATTTATGTTGGAAGCTATATGGGCTTAATGCTCATTTACTCGCCTAGATCATTTTAGAAGCCTAAACTGAGAGCCAATAAGCTGAGCTTTGGGTTGAACAAAACAAATGCTCATTTACAAAGTCAAGTGCAATGTGCAAAGTTTAATTTCAGGTGCAAGTTGCCATGTTTTTACCAACATTGTAGCTTTTTCCCCCCACAATTCCAGTGTAATATCGGCTGCAAGTTGGCAACCCGCCAGGCACAATTGTGGCCGATGTGCTAAATGTGCATTCAAGGTGGAGTTAGTTCCAGGGTTGCCCTACGTCAATAGCTTTGTGTGACCGTAACTGCGTAGTGCTTTGTAAATGATCGCCATAGTCTTGAAAGGATAGCTGGGCGATTGATAAACCATATATCAGTAACACTGTTAAGGGTTCAGTGTTGACCACAAACTGGGGTTTAAATGGTAACAGAATTGCAGAATAGAACAGCACCACTAAATATTACAAATAAAAATACCTTTATTGCAGTACTTGGGGCATTACAGAGAAGTTTCAGGCCTCGTTCGGCCCTTTTTCAAGCTCGAGCTTGATAAAGGGCCGAATGAGGCCTGAAACGTTGCTGTAATGCCCCAAGTACTGCAATAAAGGTATTTTTATTTTTAATATTTAGTGGTGCTGTTCTATTCTCCAATTTCGTATATGTGCCAGTGGGAGGAACAACGTGCACTACAACAAAGAAAGGAGCCAATTGGTCGTGCCGACTGTTTCTTAAACTCAACTTTGAAAGGTAACAGGACTAGACTATCCAAACCAAGGAAAAAATAAACTCTTTTCTTTAGGGAATAGGATCATTAAATGGGTGGTTCACCCTTCGGTTAGCTTTTAGTATGTTAGAGAATGGCTAATTCGAAGCAACTTTTCAATTGGCCTTCATTTTTAATTTTATATAGTTTTTAAATTATTTGTTTTTGCCTTTGTTACTGACCCACTGATTACAAGTAATGCTACTATGCAGAGAAGTAAAATACTTTTTATACTATGACCAGAGGTAAACAAGTTGGGGACCACCGTATGGGGTTTACCTTGACGTGGTATGGTGGCTTTTCAACTTTATGATCATAACTTTGTAACTAAAAACCCCTGTTTCATAAACACATGCACTTGCTTTTATACTGAGTTACTTATGAGACAGGGGACCAAGGAATGCGCATTGATAAGTAGCACTTACATTATACTTAAATATACTTTAACTTAGCCTTTAGAGTGCTCCCACAACCCCCCTATTTTTGTATTTTTTCACTGACCCCATCTAAAACAAGTGCTCTGTATGGCTTCAAATGTATCGTTATTGCTATTTTTTTATCTTGTCATCTCCTATTCCTATTCTAGTCTTTTCATCCATTCAGTGCATGGTTGCTAGGGTAATTTGGACCATAGCAACCAGATTGCTGCAATTTAAAAAGCGGAATAACTCGAAAACCACAAATAATAAAATATTAAAACCAATTGCAAATTAGTACATCTCCCTAAAAGCCCATTTAAAGGTGAACATCTCCTTTTAATACACAGCTTCTGACCACGGGGGGCCCAATTGTAGTCAGGTCTAATGGTTACTCTTTTCTTGCATGAACCTTGGTGTAGCCTAAACCTGCTGAACAGGAAGCCAGATCTGAGTTCCTTATGCATTTATGGCAAATCTGTTCCACTGGGAGTGGGCCCTACAGCTGTCAGCAAGCATCCAAGCCTTTTCACTTTGCACTGGTAAAACCCCTCGAGGCACTTCAGAACAAAACAAGGTCATATCCAGAGTCTTTAGTTGGTAAAAGCAGTTCCAGCCAGTTTACAGTGTGTTCCCAGGCAATAGAATGCAGATCTCAGCTGTATACTGTGCTGGGGCTGGGTATGCTCTCCATCTCTACCTAAAACATTGCAAAACACAAGAAATTGTTATAATATACTCTATTAGTCTATAAAGATTCTCATTTATCCAGGTCATGATATACAGTATCTAGTAGAATTAAGTCAAGGCAAGTGGACATTTAGGGGCAGATTTATCAAGGGTCGAATTGAAAATTCGAATTTCAAATTAAAATTTTCGCGTGTTTTTATGTCCAAAACTGTCAAAATCGACTAGATAATTGTTCATATTCGATTCAATTTTTTTTAAAAAAAATTCTAATTACATTTTCGAGATTTATCCAACACTGGCCCTTTACGAACTCGAATTCAGCTGCCATCTAAAACCTGCCGAATTGCTGTTTTAGTCAATGGGAGAAGTCCTGGGATCAATTTGGAGTTGTTTGCAGCCTTCCTGACATTCGAGTTTTTTTCGGGGGAAAAAAACTCGAATCAAGTTTTTAAAACTCAAATCGAATTTGATTCGTGTTGGTGGGTTAATGCTATTCACCTTTAGAAATTCGAAAAATAGATTGGTCGGATTTCGAGTTCATGGCTGTTTATGGGAGTTTTCAAAAACTCACAGGAATTTGATATTAGATCTTTGATAAATGTGCCTCCCCAAGTTTTTCTTGAAAACTTTCACGAGTTACTTTTTCAGTTCAACCACTCGGATGACGTTTAAAACTCTAACCCCATATGAAATAAAAGGCACTAAGTTAGCCCAGGAGCAGTAAAGGTGGCCATAGACGCAAAGACCGAGGATTCGTACGATTTTCGTACCGTGTGTGGAGAGTCCCGACATATTTCGTCCGACTGAGATCGGTCGTTTGGTCGATTGGACAGGTCATAGGTCAGGCCATAGGGCCGAACGTTCAGATTACCCCCGATATAGCCATGCCCATAATGGCATATTGGGGAAAGATTGGCTTTTTATTACATTATCCTGTAAATGTCCTGTTGCCTTGACTTAGTTCTTCTAGATACTATCCATTAGTCTTTCTTTTCTCAGTTGTTTTTCATTAGAATGTGATATAAATATCAATAGCCTCTGCTTTCTTAATAACCATATTATTGTTGTATACATTTTCCTGGGCAGTGACACGTACAGTATAAATCAGCAAGAGATCTCCAAAGATCCTCCTGTTATTGGATCCTCCTGCAGTGAATGCTTCGGGCAAAGGATGCGGAGGGATAGAGTTTCAATTAATTACAGCTTTTCCCTCGAAAACAGTGGCTTCTGAGACTGCGGGAACTATAAATTCTTTGAGGTGGGTGTTTCCTTATTTTGCACTTCAGCTTCTTGTTTGGAATGGAACTTTGGATACTGTGAGAGATACCAGATTCAAGTTAACTTGAATCTGGTATCTCTCACAGTATGTGTAACTTCTCAGAAATTTATAAAGTGAACTGCCCACTTTTTGGCTGCCCATTCCAAAATATTCTGCTTTTTCTCTAGAACAGTGGTCCCTAAACTGTGGGATTGGCTCCCATAATAAACGTTTAGAATTGGCAGGGAGGGCTAATCCTGATGGCAAGTTAGGGTGAGACTAGGGGAGGGTGCCCTCCTAGATACTCCGGAAACCCAGCTTGAAGGTCAGTTTAAAGGTGAAAATGTGTAACTGTAGCTGAATGACTAATACCCCAATGTTTTTCTAAATTTCCAATCTTGTTAATAGGCAAGGGAGGGCGTGACCACATTGAATGGACCTCTAAAGGGATCTAGAACTAGAAGACTAGAAGTCTGGCAATCACTGCTCTAGATATCAGTACAGGTTGATGCAGCAATTATTATCTGTGGGTTATGACCCAAAGCTGTTTAGGGTAGGGTCACCATCATCACCTTGTATACATGGAAATTTCCTTCTACAACAGAAAACAGTCATTAAAAAGCAGTATAGACCATTATACACCTTTCAACGTGGCCATAGTAAATGGTATAGTATTCTCTCTATTCTTTTAATAAACAATAAAAATGACCATTGATAAATCTCTATTCCCCTGTAATCAAAGGAGTTTGTTTAAAAACATAAAATAAACTTGGCATAAACAGGCCTCTCTTTTCCCCAACTACATCCTATGTCTCAAAGTTACAGATAAGGAGGAGTTAATTATACAGAAAATATATCTGGGAATGTGAAATAATTAAAACAATAGGCAAAACTGATGCTGAGGACAAGCCCTATTCTTTATGTAGAAGTGTGTGTGTTTGGGGGGGGGGGTAAACTAATTCTCTGCTTTAAATTGGGTCTCCTGATAAAAAGGTTAGAAAATATAATGGGACATAGTTGGACCAAGTAGTATTTGCACCCAAGGCAATACTAGTTGGTTGGAACTCCCCATTGCTCATTGGCAGAAGCTTGCTTACTAACTCACTCCCATACTTGCACCCAAGATAGGAGCCTCTACTGCGTAGTTCTGGCCCTAAACCATGTATTGTGCCTAAGTACTTGAATTCATTAATGGGATAAAGCAGTGAATATCTGATTCTGTTTTGCAAATGAAAGCTTAAGGGCAGAGACACATGCTCAGATTCGGGGAGATTAAACTCCCGGTGACAAATCTCCTCTTCGGGGCGACTAATCTCCCGGAAATGCCTCCCGCTGGCTAGAATGTAAATTGCTGGCGGGATGGAAATCGGTGCGCTTCATTTTTCGAAGTCGCCCGAATTTGCCTCACGAGGAAACTTCGGGCGACTTCAGAAAACGAAGAGCTCCGAGTGCCATCCCTCTGGCGAATTTACATTCTAGCTGGCGGGTAAGTAGGGGAGGCTGTTTGGGGAGATTAGTCGCCCCAAAGAAGAGGAGATTTGTCGCAGCGGCGACTAATCACCCTGAATCTGAGTGTGTGTCTCTGCTCTAAGTTAACAGTCACAGTAGATCCATGAGGTTTTCTCTTTGCTCCTAATCCTATCAGAACAACCTTGTACATGATCCGCTGCACTTCTTTGCTTACATCTCACTTCTGAGTCACAACCATTGATAACAAAGATAATAATGATGTCAAAGGGCCACACTGTAATATTCTGCACATTACAGTGATTATTCAAGGAAACCTATTTCATGTTACTGTAATATATTATTAGACTTCTCATATTGCTTACAGGCACTTGAAGGCATTAGGTGGCCGGGCTACACTGTTCCATGAGTTAATATTAACTGATTAGTGTGACTATCATTAACTAATGGCTGCAGAGTTGCCTGTAATTTGGTCCCGTTCTGTGATGTCTGTCAGTTAGTATAAGCAGGATTGTGCAAGGTTTTTTTAAATTCTCTTAAGCCTCAAAGAGTATTCTTGGAAACAAATAAGCACAGAATAATACCACCATTTACTTGCAAATGACTTATTATCCCACGTTTAGGCTGAAACCAGAATGGGTCGGAGGGAACCAAAAAAGACACGTTAAGGTCTGTAGAAAAACACAGCTCCTGAAGTGACATGGAAGTTATGGTATCAAATTTTGTTGCCTCTGATATATATATATATATATATATATATATATATATATATATATTCAGCAATATCATTGATACTGCACCCAGGCACCTTGGACTACTTTTCGAGAGTGCTGGCTACCTCGTGGATTGTTATATATATATATATATATATATATATATATATATATATATACATTCACAGTGAGCCAGTGCTGCCTCTGCCTGACAGTTGGGGTCGGCGACCTCTAACAAAGACCTGCTGTTAGCCCCAACGATGGGGCCTTTCTAAATAGTGCAGCTATTCTTATTTAAAACCAGTATCAGTGGTTTTTTTTTTTAACTAAAAAGTTGAATTTCCCCTTTAACACCATGCATCTTAAATATGGAATAAATCTATTACAAGTAGAAATGATCACGCATTTTATAAAGGTGTGTCACAATGTTTAATAATTATAACATTGTATAGTGTAATATTATAAAAAAAATTTAATAGCAAGCCTTTCTGTATAGTTGGGGGACCACCTTATTTCAGCATTATTTTGTAATTATTATCAAAGCCGAAGCTGACCTTGCTGGGTAGTTACAAGTTATAGTGATACTTCAGCAATTCAGAGTCTGGCTGAGACTTGTAGTTTCAGCAAAGCTTTCCTCTTCTAGTTCTGAAAATATGTTAAATGGCATAATACCCGGCTATGATTTCAAAAATGATTTCCTGGTGCATGTAGTCTGTAACTGGCTCTCAGTTATTGTTTGTGATTGGTATGCAGTCAGTGTAATTAATATGCCACAGGATAGATAGGTATTAGAATCCTCCCTTTGACTATGCTTTGCCTCATTCCAGTGTAATAAATCACCTATTTGTAGTTTGGCCAAACTACGCATGGAAACACCTTACATAAAGGGGATGACGCCACAATGGTAATTCCAGCCAATCCTTGGCATTTGCATTTATCTAGGGCAAGCAGATGTATCGAGATAAATAGATTTGTAATGGTAATTTGTTGGAGCATAGTATAAACAAGTCCCATGGCTTAATTAGGATTTCCTATGGCCTTCTATTACTGTCTCACACTTTAAAGGATCATTATACCCTAATTCAGGGATCCCCAACCTTTTGAACCCGTGAGCAACATTCAGAAGTAAAAGGAGTTGGGGAGCAACACTAGCATGAAAAATGTTCTTGGGGTGCCAAATAAGTGTTGTGATTGGCCATTTGGTAGCCCCTATGTGGATTGTCAACCTACATTGAGGTTCTGTTCGGTAGTACATCTGTTTTTTATACAACTAAAACTTGCCTCCAAGCCTGGAATCCAAATATAATCAACTGCTTTGAGGCCACTGGGAGCAACATCCAAGGGGTTGAAGAGCAACATGTTACTCATGAGCTACTGGTTGGGGATCACTGCCCTAATGTCTGCTTGCTGAATTGTGCTTGTTTTTGAGGAATGACTACAATGGCATTATTTTATGGTAACATAGAGGTTTGTCCCTGCTCCCATGTACCCGGAGTGTTCTATTAACCCCCATTGTTAATACTTTTACAGGAATTATGAGATTTAAGTGGGGGGGGGTGATAAAGATGGCGATGGTCAGTCATGCAGAGATAATGGACAATACTAAAATGGAAAACTGTTCCAATAAAGTTGGCCATAGATGCGCTTATAAATGCTGCCAAATCAGAAAGCTAGTTAATATATAATATATTAATAAAATATAACGGACCCCTGTGGCCCAAGGAAACCAAATGGTTGCTGGATCTGCTGTATGGTTCTACACTACCTTTAACCACGCACCACAAAATAATAAGCAACTGAAGAAGTGGGCGAGGGGAAGGGGAGGCAGGGGAAACAAGAAGGGCACCTGCTCTTTTGAGTTTGCCAGCTGGGCTCCCCAAATAATTTTTTGTGGAGGAGAACAGGCTGTTCTTAGTTACACCACTGGCATGGAAGTTATTCTTCATTTAGTCTAGGGCAATCAGTTTGTCAGTGTCCTCTCAAAATAATAAATGCAAACAAAGAACACTGTCCTGCTGTGGAAAAAATCACTGCAGTGCTTACATTACTCATTGTAACTGCCTATAGCAGCCAACCAGAAATTAGTTTAGATCATTACACAGCCAGTGGACTCAGGGCTGGATTTACATAGCGGGTGCCCCTATGCCCACTTAACAAAAACCCTTGGCCCACCCCAATCTGCTTGAAACTTTACTTTTCTCAGCTTTCTGGCCATCGTGCAATTTGGCTCCTCCCCCTTTTCCATCACATCCCGCCCCTTTGTCCCCACCCCCACCACCGTCCGGTAGAAATTTTATGAAAAGGTGGCAACCCTAGTTCTAAGTAAGGTGATAAGAAGAGCTGTTGCCAGCCAGCCTTAAGGATAATGGCAGCTTAAGCACAGTAATATGGCAAATTGAGTAAATGCCTAAAGGACAAAAAAAGTGTCATTCATTGGGTGGTTGTCACATCTGTTATGTACCTCCTCAGTGAATATAGCTGTCAACCTCACTCTAAGGTAACTGGCACCTACCCCTAATGAATACTCGCTCTTTCATAAAATCTAGGGAGGAAGAAACATATATAAACTTATGAAATAATGGTATTTTCACACCCCGATATTCCAACTGCAGACAGAAAATTAAAAGTTCACTAAATCAAATTACCCTTCCTATGTGATCTTGTGCACTAGGTTCTGGCATATGATCACCATGATTTACCCCAAGAAAGCTGCATGGACCAAAATACCACTGAATCCTTTGCCCTAGGGCATAATAATTGTGCCAACTTCATGTAATACTACATTGCAAAGCTCCATGTTTTTTTTTAGCCCTGTCCTGTATTTTTTATTCCCTATGGTCATCTGTGTGCATAACCCTTATTTATATGTCATTTACAAGGTTCACAGGTCCCATAAAATATTGGGGATACTTCTAATAAATCCAGTTGGAAGGCTTCACAATCAGTGCAGCCCAGCAACCTGCCCCTCCCGATTAATAAAATGATCCGGTGACCCTATGCAAGCAGTGTAAGGGTACAGAATGCACATGATACAAGGAGTAGGTGCAAGTGGTCAGTGAATACATTTACTAGTCTAGAGGTCTAGCAATTTCAAACAAACAAGGCACAGGAAATGCAGATTTGCATTAGAAATCTGAGTTATTGGAAAAAGCTACAGGCTCCCAGGAAATAAATGAGCTTTGGTACAATGGTACAAATATTGCAGCATGCCTTCTATGTACAAAACCTCCCCTTCTCTAAACACCAGGACACGATGTGCGATCAGATGTGCTACTCTTACAGTTATTTATCACATGGCTGTAAGCTTGTTTGTGTTAGACACAAGCTACTTTTTGATATTTATTTCTATAAGCTGGGAGTCGTCCAGTGGTACATCTTTCATTTCCCAGGAACATCTGAGTACTGGGGTGTTTTCTGAACAAAGATTTTTAGTGAAGAAGTATTCAATTGTATGTAATTAAATCAAATGTGAAAAACTGGCTGTGCAAGAATTTGTAATGTTGCTAATTGCCAATGCATGTAACTGCTCAATACTGATTACTGGCAACACCAAATTGGTTGGATTAGCTCGTTAAGCCTTGAACTTCATAGGCAGGTGTGTCCAATCATGAGAAAAGGTATTTAAGGTGGCCAACTGCAAGTTGTGCTTCTGTTTGACTTTCCTCTGAAGTGTGAAAGCCTGGGATCCTCGCAGCAACTCTCAAAAGATCTGAAAACAAAGATTGTTCAGTATCATGGTTTAGGGCAGTGATCCCCAACCAGTAGCTCGTGAGCAACATGTTACTCTCCAACCTCTTGGATGTTGCTCTCAGTGTCCTCAAAGCAGGTGATTATTTTTGAATTCCAGGCTTGGAAGAAAGCTTTAATTGCAAAAAAAACAAAGTATAGTGCCAAGTAGAGCCTCCTGCGTGTGTTGCTTCCCAACTCTTTTTACATTTGAATGTGGCTCACGGGTAAAAAGCGTTGCGGACCCCTGGTTTAGGGGAGGCCTACAAAAAGCTATGTCAGAGGTTTAAACTGTCCGTTTCAACCAGGCCTGGACTAGGAGTCAAAATAGGCCCTGTCATTCCAAGTACACAGAGACCCAAACAGCCTGCTACCAGCCCAAACAGCCCGCTACCAGCCCACTACAACTTTCTCTGGAGTCGTACAGCAGCCCCTCTGGCATTTGCCAGAACCAACAGATTGCCAGTCCGGGCCTGGTTTCAACTGTAAGGGATGTAATCAGGAAATAGAAGGCCACAGGCACAGTTGCATACAGGAGCAGCATATGCAGAGGATTGTGAGAATGGTTACAGACAACCCAAAGATCACCTCCAAAGACCTGCAAGAACATCTTGCTTCTGATGGTGTATCTGTACATCGTTCTACAATTCAGTGCAATTTGCACAAAGAACATCTGTATGGCGGGGTGACAATAAAGAAGCCCTTTCTGCACTCACACCACAAACAGAGTCACTTGTTGTATGCAAAAGCTCATTTAGACAAGCCACAGTCATTTTGGAACAAAGTGCTTTGGACTGATGAGACAAAAATGTAGTTATTTGGTCATAACAAAAAGCGGAAGAAGAACACCGTATTCCAAGAAAAACACCTGCTACTTACTGTCAAATCTGGTGGGGCTGTGTGGCTAGTTCAGGGACTGGGGCCCTTGTTAAAGTTGAGGGTCGGATGAATTCAACCCAATATCAACAAATTCTTCAGGATAAAGCTATTGATTCGCCAACTCAAAATACTCAGTGTAACTAAAGGAGTTACAGTGGGACTTGAATTTTTACTATTGAGTGCTTCTCATATTTACAGGGAGCTGTTATCTTGTGTCACCCTTCCCATTGTTCAGCTAAGGGGAGATGATATCACCCCAGCTTGCAGTGCAGCAGTTAAAGCTGGCCATAGATGTACAGCTATATCCTTATGTCTGCCGAATGCTCGTTCATTGCAATAAACTAGTAAAAGTAACAAATTAGACGATGTTCTGCTCATTGATTCAAAAAATTGTATGAAAGTTATGTCCGACAAATAGTAGTGACAGTTACTAATTGATATTGTCATATCGGCAATACATGTAGCGATATTATCGTTAGCCAACAGAAATATTATAACCTGTCCGATGACCATGGCATGAAAAATGTCGGGACGATCCACACACGGTTTGAAAATTGTACAAAGCGAAGATTTTTGTGTCTGTGGCCAGCTTAAGAGGGACTGCAGTTTATCAGAGTACACACAAAGTCATATGATTCAGAACACCTGGGAAACTGACAATATGACTACCAACGGCACTTGGTGGGGGTGGCTTAGAAATTTTATGTATGTATTTGGGTGGTTAGGATTTCCTTGAAGATGATGGATCTGGGTCAAGCCCAGGTCTGATCCATGCAGGACTCTACTCTGACCACTTTGCAATTTACACTCATTTTTTGCTTTTTAAGAAATTGGCAGTTTTGGACACGACTAGTAGCCTTTCAGCTCAGCGGCCACATTTTGAAGGTTGGAGTGTGTGTCAGTGATACTAACTGTCAATGCATTTTCTATGAATTTCTTCCTGTATAGTCCGTTAAACCTCGGGTTGCTGAATCTAAGCTAAAGTGAAAGCCTGGCATTAGAAGTATAAAACTTTATCTTAAAGATGGCTAAAAATAGGAAAAGTGATCAGCAAAGCACTTTGAGTAAATTCAGATGAATCCATTCTGGGTTTAGATCCAAAATGAAAAAAAATCCCCCATATTATGAAGATGCGGACGATGGCGCCCATGAGCTTCACTGCGTTACAAAGATACGTAAGCATGCTGTTAGGGACACTTTCAGGAGTAATGAACTATGCAGGGAGGTGGAACTATCTAGGGGGTTTTTCTTATTGGGGGGATTTAGTTGTCCTTTAAAAATCTGAAACAGAAGGATGGGCCTTATATTACAAACCAGTTATCTAATGAACTGTATTGCGGGTTTGCTAAGTTCACTGCTGTGCAGCCTGGCCTATATAATCATTATTTATACTCCAGCCCTCAATATATTGATTCTATACTGATTGTAACGTTCAGGCTCTTGTTGTTCCAGTCAGCAAATAGCAACCATTCCGGCTATGACGGCTAATCATTTATTTACTGTTATACTTTATACTCAGCGCTGGCTGCAACAGGATTTGTGCGGCAGCAATTCCTGATGATTTTCACCTCTGGTATCATTAATGCTTGGGCAGAAATAATACAAACAGGAAGTCATTAATACAGATGGGGAGCAATTTAGTAGCAATGAATCATTATACAGGACGTTTCTGCTCTAATCTCGTCTGTCAACAATTTTTCATTGCATTGGTATCTCCGTGATTTAACCTCATGCTTTCAGAGACACGTCACGCAGATTTACATGTTCTAAAGTTACTTCTTCCAGGAAATTCATACAGATAGTTCTCTCGTCTTTATTCCTCCAGCGTCTTAACTTGTCCTTGGTCAGTTCTGTTCACTGGGCAGAATGTTTTGCTCAGTACAAATCAGGTTGTACTGAGATATGAGGCAACAGCACTCACTTGTTTTCTTTCTAATAATTCTTTAGCAATATTTTGTGTCCAGTGAACAGTCTTTTTTTAGGAAGCAGCACGTAACAATAATTGACATCATTATTATTTATTTACAGTGATTTACAATATATCCTGATACTCCCTGTAGCTAGGACCTGTTTGGAGCTTTACTAGTGCTAAAAAATGCATCTAAAACCCAGAACCTGGGGTATTCTGGGTAAGGGATCTTTCCATTATCTGGATCTCCATACCTTTTAGCTAACTTTTAGTATGATATTCTGAGACAATTTGCAATTGGTTTTCGATTTTTATTATTCGTGGTTTTTGAGTTCTTTAGCTTTTTATTCAGCAGTTTTGCAATTTCCGCAATCTGGTTGCTAGGGTCCATATTACCCTAGCAACCATGCATTTATTTGAATAAGAGACAGGAATAGGGACAGGAGAGGCCTGAATAGGAAGATGAGTAATAAAAAGTAGCAATAACAATACATTTGTAGCCTTACAGAGCATCTGATTTAGATGGGGTCAGTGACCCCCATTTGAAAACTGGAAAGAGTCAGAAGAAGAAGGCAAAACATTCAAAAACAACAAAAAATAAATAGGAAGACCAACTGAAAAGTTGCTTAGAATTGACCATTATATGACATAATAAAGTTAACTAACCCTAAAAATGACTATGGTTAAAAATACCATATTTTATATAGTGAACTTATTCCACCAGCCTAAAGTTTCAGCTTGTCAATAGCAGCAATGATTCAGGACTTCAAACTTGTCACAGGGGGTCACCATCTTGGAAAGTGTCTGCGACACTCACATGCTCAGTGGGCTCTGAGCAGCTGTTGAGAAGCTAAGCTTAGGGGTCGTCGCTAATTATCCAGCAGAAAATTAGGTTTCACTGTAATATAAGCTGATGCTACAGGGCTGATTATTAAATTCTGATGCTAATTGCACTGGTTTCTGTGCTGCCATGTAGTAATTATCTGTATTAATTACTAATCAGCCTTATATTGTGACATTTTCTATTCTGCATACACAGTATATTGTGAGTGGGTCCCTAAGATAGGGAGCTACTGGGGCATATTTGGAGACACAGATTTTTACTGCTAAAGGGCTGTGGTTGCCATGGGCAGGTACAGAAGCCCAAAATATAATGTATAACATTTCTAGCTACTTCCTTAGTTAAGCTTTACTTCTCCTTTAAAGTGAGAATGAACCACCCCTTCAAGTCTGCTAACAATCATTTGAATATTGAGTAATCCCAATAGGGTTGTTTTGCCACCAATTTGGATTCATTCAGCTTAGTTTGGATGAAGTACACTTTTACAAAGAAAAAGGAAATCACTTTTAAAAAAAATCGGAATTATTTGCTTAAAATGCAGTCTATGAGAGATGGCTTTCCCGTGATTGTGGATACAAAGTTTCTGCATAATGGATCCTATACCTGTATACATAGTATGTAAACTGCAGCATGAGCACTGTGAATGTAAGGCAATACTTTCATAATAGTAGCGATAAAGTATCACAATGAAACTCTTAACAAACATGAAAACAACTTTCTATTTTTAAAATCCAAAGACCTGCTGTTTGATAGTCTTTTGGCATCATTATGTAATAACCAAGGGTTTGCTTGCTTAATAAATATTTGGTTCCAGCATGTTTTCATACCAGCAGGAGTGAGTACCAGACACACCAGGAGGAGTAAATGGCAGTAAAATGGAGTAAAAGCCGAGGAAGAGAAAAGAGAAACATGGAGAAAGGAAAGAACAACAAAAGGCAAATGGAATAATGAGAGTTTGCAATAGTGAATTGGGAGCAAGAATGGGAATATGAACTCGGGAATGAAAGGAGTGATGAGAAAATAGGAGGCCCAGGCTGAAAATTTGTGGGTTCCGGCAGGGCTGCTGTAAGATGCCATAGACAGTCCCTATTTATTGGGCTGGTGGGGGGCAGTTTGGGCCTCTTTCTACTTGAAATACCAGGACTTATTTTGAATCTCAGTCCGGACGAGATGAGAACTGAAAGAGAAGAGAAGGTACATAGGAACCAATGCAGAATTCAACTGGACAGCAGCATCTCTCTAAAGACAATACAGATGATATGAAGCTCTCAGTTAAAAAAATGACTAATGGAAAAAAAAACATGTCCTCCAGAATATGAAGTTGGTGGAACACTGGGAGACACAATTATTTAAAAAATATGACATCCACTAGTCCTTGCAATTTGCAACGCCACACAAAGTAAACATGTTAAAGCATGGTTCCCTTTGCAAGTGTATACAGTATATATATAGTGTACAGTATCTAGTCACGTACAGGGCATGGCAATAAACATTCCTGGGAACAAATAAACAGGCCTTAATGTACAATCTATTCTGCTGAACAAACACAATCTTGCTGATGATAAATCCTGATAATGATATGCAGCAAATCCCTTACTTTCCAGCCGCGTATCAGTATTTTGGTATGGTTATTATTTTGTCATTAGAGAGTTCTTATGCCTTGCTGCCAGCAAATGTGACCAAACGAATGCCCTTTAAGCTGGCATTAGCCAGAGCACTGAGTACATTGCATAACCTGTTAAATAAGGAAATGGACATCTGAGAAAGGAAAAACAGTTGTATAATGTTATAGCTCTGAGGAAGCACCAAGTCAGTGATCCTCATGATCCCAAGTTAGTGGTAACCTACTCATACTATTAATACTGACGGGATACATTCAGTTCCTTGTGCATTCATTCTGAGCGAGTCATAAGGCAATGTGGCTCTATCAACAGGGAATTTTAAATTTGTCTCTGCAGTGCTATAATTCCACATACATATTGTTCTTTGTATCGTTCTCTTTTCTATATAAATATATGACAAATATATGCCAACATCAAATACAAGGTATTTTTAGGTCACATCCCCACCGTGCTCTGGCCATTACAAAGACATGCCCCAAAGTCTGCCTGCTTCCCTGGTAAGTCCTGTCCATTTAAGATCTGTTAAGAAACACCCTTAAGGTGGCCATACACTGGCAGATAAAGCTGCCGATATCGGTCGTTTGGACCGATTTGACAGCTTATCTGCCCGTGTATGGGGGCTTCCGACGGGTCTTCCCGATCGATATCTGGCCACGATATCGATCGGGAAGGTTGGATTTTTACCCGACCGACCCGTCGGAGCCGCTTGGCGCATCGTAATTCGATCGTTCGACCATACGGCCACCTTTATCCTTTTGTATTTGTCTAAGGAAAATATAGAGGGAAATTCTATATATCAGCAGTCCCCAAACTTTTTTGGCCCAGGGATCGGTGCAGAGTCAAATTTATTTTTGCAAGGACCGTAGGAGAGGGTGGGTGGGTTCGGTCGGGTGGTTCGGGACCCCTGTTATATATAATAAACTTAAAATATATAACAGAGGTCAGGAGGGGGTCAAGAGGGGTCGAAGTCCAATTTTGGCGCGCCAGTGTCCAATTCATGTTAATTGTCTCCTAGGCTCGTGGCCCAGTTCAAGACTGTCCGCATCCCGGCAGTTCGGGACCCCTGCCATATAAAGTATAATAAACTAAAAATATATAACAGAGGTCAGGAGGGGGTCAGGAGGGGTCGAAGTCCAATTTTGGCGGGCCAGCGTCCAATTCATGTTAATTGTCCCCTAGGCTAGATGGCCCAGTTCAAGACTGTCCGCAGCGCGCAGTTCGGGACCCCTGCTATATATAATAAACTAAAAATATATAACAGTATGGGCCCTAATTATAATTTTGCTTCTCTATAGGTGTTCTGGCACATAGGGTGAGATTTGCCATGAGGTTCACTCATAGAGATCAGCCTCCCAAATTTACTTGAAAATACCTTCATACTGGTATGAAGGTATCAGTGCTGATCTTCCCTGGTAATACAAATACAGTATGTTGCTTAAATGCAAGGTTTCCATTGTCCTCTTTATCTAATCCCAAAGCCCGAATGTCTAAAACCTGTGTTACAGTTCAGTGGTTAATGCTGGCCATACACATATCAGACTCTTGTATTGGTTCATGCATGGTGGCTGACCATTTTTACTATTATTATTAACATGTATTTATAAGTCATCTAATGTCATCATACCACTCCAAAAACCGGAAGTGGATTAGGTATATTGATGATATCCTAATGATCTGGGAAGGCACACGGGAAGAGGCTGTGGAATTCATTAACAAACTGAATAACAATGATCTTAATATCAAACTCACTATGGACATTTCGGATCATTCTATTTCTTTCTTAGATCTTGCAATAGAAATAGATAAAGAGGGACACCTTCAGACTAAAAATTATAGGAAATCCACCGCAACCAACTCCCTCCTAACTTACTCGAGTTTTCATCCTCACCCAGTGAAAAAGTCAGTCCCCACGTGGGAGTTCCTGAGACTCAAATGGAACTGCTCATCCTTAGATTTTTTCAAAGAACAGGCCCAAGAACTTAAGTCGAGACTGAAAACTAGAGGATACTCAGGGAAAGTGGTCAAGAGAGCATATAACAGGGCACTACATACAGAGAGATCAAAATTGTTGGTAACTAAAACACAAGCTAATAATAACACGGTACATTTCATCACTACCTACAATACAAATCCAAGAAATCATAAATAAGAACTGGCCTGTACTTTTGGAGGATGTGACTTTGGGAGCACAGTTACAGGAAAGAGCATCTATTTGTTATAAAAGAAGACCAAAAGTGAAAGATCTTTTAACTAGAAGTCATTTTCAAAATTCGGACTAAAACGAGGAATTGGGGATCCTTGTGGTTATTGCAACATGTGCCACCAAATGCTCAGAAATGACTATTTTGAGGATCATTTTGGCATACAGCACAAGGTTAACAGCTATATAAATTGCCGAACCCAAGGGGTCATATATTATATTGAATGTCCATGCCACAAAAAATATGTAGGGATGACAACCCAAATGTTGAAGCAAAGGATACAACAACATTGTAGTAGAATAAGAACAGCGGGTAATCTAACTTAAACTGATAAAACACTGTCAACAGTGGCTCAACATTTCAAAAAATACCATAACATGAATCCGGCCGGGGTCAAATTCTGGGCTTTAGAAAAAAATCAATCAAGGTATACGTAAGGGAGACCTGGAGCAAACCCTTCTCAGACAGGAAAGTCTGATTTTTAAATTACATACTATCTCCCCAAAAGGAATCAATGAAAATAATCTGTTCACTGCTTTCATCTAAAAAGAATTAGATACCTTAAATAAAAATGATACAATCAAGCAAAAAATCATCTAAAAAAGAATTAGATACCTTAAATAAAAATGAAACAATCAAGCAAAAAATCATCTAAAAAAGAATTAGATACCTTAAATAAAAATGATACAATCAAGCAAAAAATCATCTAAAAAAGAATTAGATACCTTAAATAAAAATGATACAATCAAGCAAAAAATCATCTAAAAAAGAATTAGATACTTTAAATAGGATTGATACAATCAAGCAATCATATAATAAGGAATTGATACAATAAATATGTTTGACACAATCTAGTAATCATTTTCTTACAGATAATAGACGATGGTCTAATTTTCCATTCAATCGTTTCTTCCTCTCTCCTTTTTTAATTTTTAATTTCAATATAAAGTAATACTCACCTGGGGGCAGATATATCAAGGGTCAAAGTGAATTCAAGGGAATTTTCGAAGTAAAAAAATTCGAAGTAATTTTTTGGATACTTCGACCATTGAATCGGATACTATTACTTTGACTTTGAATTCAATTCGATATAAAATGGTTTGAATATTCGACCATTCGATAATCGAAGTACTGTCTCTTTAAAAAAACGTTGATTTCAATACTTCGCCAAATTAAACCTGCCGGAGTGCTATGTTAGCCTATGGGGACCTTCTAGAGCATTTTTCTAAGTTTTTGGAAGTCGAAGTAAAATCATTCGATTGCTGGAATCGTTTGATTCGAAGGATTTAATCGTTCAATCGAACGATTTTACTTCAACCGCAGGATACCCAAATTCAATGAAAAAATCTTCGACTTCGATATTCGAAATCGAAGTATTCCAATTCGATGGTCAAATTTCGAAGTATTTTTAACTTCGAAATTCGACCCTTGATAAATCTGGTTACATAAAAATAAATAAGGGTTTTTAATTAATTTTGATATATAGGATATGAAGTTGTTGTTGTTGAAAAACGTTACACATAATACACTTTTGGATAAAGGCTTATGTATATGAATGGTATGGGATGGTTTCAATCCAGGATAGAACACCCACAGGTTATATCACAGAGACGTCATGAATAAGAGAATCAGCTCCGTCACCGAAGTAGGAGGAACCTGATGATATATTGTTGATTTCGTAGCAGTGTCACTCTGAGCTGAGTTATGAGCATCCTCTTCGGTTGTATTCTCGCAAGACTAATTAATGACGCCTAATGCGGAAGTCTATTTTAAAGTGTGTATTCAGTGTACCGATCACTTTCGCCTTGAAAAAGCTACTAAGCTAAACGCGTTGGCGATCTTTTGCTTTTATACTATCCTCTTTTAAATCTTAAAACAGCAGTTTGGTCTGGGTTTATCACGGTTGTGGGGCTAACTCATTGGCTATAATCCAGTGCCTTTCCTTCAGTCTCTAATCCTTCCTTCCTTTCCAAGGGGCTGTGGGTTTGTGGCTTTTTAGGGTCATCTTAGCCTCTTCAAAAAATAGGGCAATTTTAACCAACAAGGCCACAGTCCCGGTTACCCTTACCTGCCTTCAACTTTGTGGTGTCCCAGGTCTTAGAAAAAAACAGGCAGTTAGTTTACGAGACAACTCCGCCCTATATTTTTTCCAATTTCTATCAACTATTCAGGTCCGGACTGAGAATTAAAATAGGCCCTGACATTTCAGGTACACAGAGGCCCAATCAGCCCACAAAGAGGCCCAAACAGCTCCCACCAGCCCACTAAATACTGACTTTCTATGGGACCTTATAGCAGCCCCTCTGGCATTTGCCAGAACCCACAGATTTCCAGTCCGAGCCTGCAACTATTTAATGGATTTTTAGCAAATGGTTTTCAACCCACTAATATTTATTGTCATAATGTTTGTATATTATTCCTTTTTAATTAGACACTTTTAGAATTATCAATCAATTGTACGTTATCTGAAGGAGCGCTTTACAAATAAAAAATATACATTTGAAATTCATGTATATGGTACCCTTTTGAATTAAGTACTTTTTTAACGATAGAATTCTAATTAATTCGCATATGCACTGATCAGCACTTTATTTAATTAATTGATCTTGGTATCAAATTGAATATGCACTTACAATTAATTTTTTTTTTATAATTTTATAAAATTCATGATTAAATGATAATTAGAATGATTATGGGACAATGAATTGATTAATGCCCTAAATCAGCACATGTATTTAATGAACTAGCATTTCATTTGGTGAATTATTTCCTGCACTGCACTTTAAGGTTAGCTTTCAATGCAAACCAAAAATATTTCATAAGTTAAGTAAATAGTGGTCCAACTTATTATTGCGGGGTACCTGTTAATAAATACTTGATATTTATTTAGGAGTCACAGGCAGGGTTCTTCTCTCTATAAAACTTTTATGGTTATACTCTTCTGACAATTGTCAGACCTCAGCCACTAACGCCTAGAAAAAAGGATTTTTCTCTAACCCAGTAAACAAGGGTATCCATTTTTATTTTCGCATGTATTTATAGAGCGCCAAAATATTTCTCTGCAATGTAAAAGTAAATGTGTTTACACAGCTAAATCACATGAATTACATACGTAGAACATATGATACATCACTACCAATACAGGTACAATAGGTGAGGAAGGCCCTGTGCAAAAGGGCTTACACTCTAAAGGGAAGGAAATAAGACACAAGGTGTAGGACTGGGCACAATCAGAATTAAGTGGGTGAGAGATGTAGTATGTGGTATTGCATTTGATACTTAAGCAGAGTGAGGGTAGGCTTTTCTAAATACATGCGTTTAAGACATTTCTTGAAAGCAAGTTGGGAAAAAGTCGGACAGACCATGGGAGAGAATTCGAGAGGAGGGGTGCAGCCCTTGCAAAGTCTTAAATGCGAGCATGTGAGGAGGTAATGAGAGAAGAGTTGGGTAGCAGATAGGGTTGCCACCTTTTCTGGAAAAAAATACCGGCCTTCCTTTATCTTTTTTTCCTATTAATAACATTGTGATCAGCCATCATTTGTACCGGCCAGGCCCGTAAAACACTGGATAGGTGGCAACCCTAGCAGCAGGTCAATAGTGGAGCGTAGTAAGCGGTTGGGTGAGTATATAGAGATCAGTTCAGTTTGAGTGGCATGTTCAGAGTGGCATGGCAGATAGTGTTGCCACCTTTTTTGCAAAAAAAATACCTATATATTTAGATTTTTCTCTATTAATAACATTGGGGTCAAGTATCATTTCTAGACAGGTGGAAACCCTGGCAGCAGAGGAGGAGCGGTTGCTGAGGTGTATAAGCCTGGCTTTTGCATGCACTATGGATGCTGGACGGTTTGGGAATTTAATTTGCCGATGTGCATCAGCAGACGAGGAGGTAAAGAAAAGACGCAGAATCTTCTCTTCAGTTCCTGCTGTTCTGATACGACTGGAACAATAGGAAGGTGGCCATGTCTGGACTGGCATTCAAAATAGGCCCTAGTATTTCAAATACACAGAGGCCTGAACAGCCCTCAATAAATAGAAAATGTCTTTGGCTTCTGACAGCAGCTCCTCTGACATTATCCAGAACCCACAGGACACTAGCATAGCAAAACCAAACAAACTATACAGAGATACCGCACAAACCTTTGTCTGTCATATGAAGTCAACTGTATTAGGCACATGAAGCAAAGGAAATGATTGAGGTTCATGTGTCTTCAACAAATGCTATTATTACAATAATAGAGGATATTTATTTGCTTTTTGAGCACTAGCAAAACAATAAGAGAAGTCTGTTACAAGCCATCGGCTTTGAGAGAGACAATAGGAATCCCCATAAGCCTGGCTAAATCTCTTATTACTGTATGAATAACTTGAAGCACCTTTAGTCTTAACAGGGAATATGAAGCTTTTATTGGAGCCAAGGGAACTGGATTTTTGTAAATTAGAAACTACTTTTGGCTACTGACAGCACAGCATATACGGATTCATCTAGGGAAATAAGACAATAGCTGTCACTGTATATTTTAGGATATGTTTAGAAAAACCTTTGAAAGACTTATAAAATATTCTTCAATTAGTTTACTCTAAAGGCACACAGTATTTCAGCCAGCAGAGATATGCTGGAAACCACCCATGGTGCTTCCCATTGACTTTAATGGAAACTACCCAACATCTGACAGAACAGGTATCAGATTACAAAATGGTATAATGCACATTTTCCAGATGAAAAAGGTCTCTATCGGGGAGTTTAAGGTGGTTTCTATTTATGTAATAAGTTGAAATATGGTGGGGAGTAAAACGCCCCGTGTGCTGTTGCATTAGGCATACTTTAGAAGCCAGTGTTGGAAAAGGTGAAATAAATCTTGTTCTGGGTAAACAATATGAAGTAAAAATTAAACAAAGTGACTAAATACCAATGAAAACTGAAGGCAGGAAATGTAAAAATAGGCGAGTAACCGTGACATTTAATCCACATTATCGAAGAAAGAAACTGACAAATCGAATGCTACGGAAAGCAAAAGAAATCCTCTCTAACTATTCAAGTGTCTGAATGGATGAAATGGAACTCAGGGCTCCGGTTCTGCAAGGCAACACTGCTAACAATAGAACCAGAATGTCGTTCTATTTATTATTCTTATTAAGTGAATAAAATCATGGAGCTAGGATTCAGGGAACAGGTTAATGTGATACACTACATACAGTATTTATGGGTTGCAGTAAACTACAGTTCTGATTTACATGAATTCCATAGTCACATTTATGCCCACCCTCAAAAATTCCTGGTGGGTGAATCCAGCTTTATATGGACGCTGGAATTCTCTTGCGGTGATTGTTGTCTGTTTAGCTTTTGGATTAATATACCCTGAAGAGTTTAAGAGAAGGTAAGTGATGTGAGAGACTGAGAGTTTGTGGTGGGAGATAGTATAGGGGTCATAAACACTGGCTATGGGTAGAAGTACAACAGTGCATCCAGTAAAGGAACTAGGTGGCAGTTTTGCAATAGCGCGAACTTCCAGCAGACCCCGAGGGGGTGTGGGTTCTGGTGCACCCCCGGTACTTGAATGGCACATCCCTAACCTTCCCTTATGAATACAGTGCTGCAGAACACCACCAGCATTGTAATCATGGGGGTGGACACAACTTTCTGCTCTCCAAAAATGGCAATTATTTACACAGGAAGATAGTGTGCCAAAAGAAGCACATTTCACCAGTTTTTTGCACTTTAGCTACTCTCTTCCTAACAGTAAGGGGGTTATTTACTAAACTCTGGTCGGGCTTTTTGGGGCAAAACTCAAATTTTTAAAATTTTTTAAAACTCAAGTTTTTCGAGATTTTTTAAAGCCCGATGCAGCAAAAAGCCAGAATCCAAAAATCCGCCATCTCAAACCTGCTGAGGTTGTGTATGTCAATGGCAGAGGTCCCTATCCTATTTTGAAGTTTCTGTGGTCTGCGCTGGAACTAGTCTGAAAATCCGATTATTTCAGACTTTTTGGGCAAAAATCCAAAAAATTCAGGCTTTTTGGGGAAAAGCCCAAAAAACAAATTGTGCGATTTGGGAAAAGAAATCAGAAAAAAATTGTACAATTTGGGTTTTCAATTGATTTTATTGAGTTTTTTCCCAAACTGATTAAATCGAGCCTTTTTAATAATTAATGAGGTCAAATTGGGTATGGGAGTTTGGTGGTGGTTTTTTATTTAAATAATGAGATAAATTTGGATTTTAGTAAATAACCCTCCCCATGTGAGTAGTATGCGAGAGAAAGAGGGGGGAGTGTGCTAGAAAAAGCTTCTCTGGATTTCACACTTGTCATAGAGTTCACTTTTCACTCCTGTACTTGCACCTAGCCCTTTGTAAATGGGCCCTATAGTAAATCATCACATTCCCAAGTCAGTGCAGGCTTCAGCGTCACACAACATTAATTTGTAAAGCATTGTTCCTTTTCCATGTAGAGTATGTATGTATAGTATGTAGTCTCCAGTCACGCACACAAGATGACAATATACATTCCTGGGAATATATAATGGAGCCTAATGTGCTCTCTGTTTTATTGTTCAAACTAAATGTGGATGATAAAGAATGATTTGCAGCAAATCCCTTACTTTCTCACCGCAGTCCCATGAGTGAGTATTTTGGTATGGTGATTATTTTGTCATTAGTCTTAGTGAGTCATTGCACCTTGCTGCACCAACATGTGCATGCCATTTGGCTGGCATTAGAGGACTGAGAGTGTTGCATAATGTGGTGAATGCAGAAAGGAACATTTGAGTGAGCCAAACAGTTCTATTCAACCTGGTGACGAGCTACTCATAGGAGGAAAACATTCAGTTCCCTTCATTCTCATCAGTGGCATAAACAGATTTTACTGGGCCCCACAGCAAATTATTTTTGAGGCTTACAAAATGTCTAGAGGTTTATTGAAATTGTATATTAATTAGGGCCTTGTGGGCCCCCTATACCTCCTGGGCCCCCCTGCAGCTGCAGGGTCTGCTTCCTCTATAGTTTCACTCCTGATTCTCATAGAGTCATAAAGCAATGGGACCCTATCCATCTGGATTCTAACCTAACATTGCCCAACACTGGAAAAAAAAATAAATGCAGGACATTAAAGGGGTGGTTCACCTTTAAAGAGATACCGACACCAGAAATTAAACTCTTTTTTACATCTATCATAATATTGGCTTTGAAAGCAACTTATAACTTTGCCATAAAGTATTTGCACAATGCTTTTACATTACCTGTCTGATGCCCCATGTTCCTGTATGAGGGAGCTGCCATATTTGTGCAGCAGGAGTCCGTTAGCATTAGAAACTTTAACTAACAGGCTGAGATGGGACAGTCAAGTTGGCAAAACAGTCAGGTTTAGGAACTACAACTAACAATTACTTACTAAGACAAACCTCTCAGCAAAAAACGGTCAACATGACCTATAGGTAGGGTTGCCAAATGACCAGTATTTTACTGGCCTAGCCAGTAAAACACCTGCCAAGGCAGTGCCTGGTTTTACAAATTTACCGGCAATGTAGTTGCCGGTAATTTGTAATACCCTTAAAAAAAGTACTTGGCCAGCCCCCAATTCGTTCAGACTTACCGTTTTTCAGCCTTCTGGCCATTGTGCGTGTTGCTCCGCCCCTTTTGTGACATGATTACGTGGCTCTGCCCCTTTGCATCATGGACTGCCCCTTTTGCATCACAGACCACCCCCTTTTGTTCTCGCCCCCCAACGGCCGGTAACATTTTTCACAAAAGGTGACAACCCTACCTATAGGTAACTTTTAATATACTTCATATTTTAAAAAATAGTTTTTTAGTGTCAGTATCACTTTCAGCTAACTTTTAGTATGCTATAGAATGGCTAATTCTAACCAACTTTTAAATTGGTCTTATTTTTTTATAATTTTAATTATTTGCCTTTTTCTTCTGATTCTTTCCAGCTTTCAAATGGGGGACCCCATATAAAAAAAAACAAATGCTCTTAAAGGCTACAAATGTATTGTTATTGCTACTTTTTATTACTCATGTTTCTATTCAGGTCCTCTGCTATTCATATTCTAGTCTCTTATTCAAATCAGTCCATGGTTGCTAGGGTAAACTGGACAGTAGCAACCAGATTGCTGAACTTGCAAACTGGAGCCCTGCTGAATATAAAGTTAAATAACTCAAAAACCACAAATAATAAAAAATGAAAACCAAATGCAAATTGTCTCAGTATATCACTCTCTACAGCACATCATACTAAAAGTGACGCGCAATTGTTTTAGAGACCATCAGCTTCACCAATAAATCATGCATGTGACTTTCAATCCCTAGGCAGGGCCCTCGCGTAGTGTTGGAGGCAGGGTGTTATAAAGCTATAATTCTAAGGTAGAAGCAATAAAGCGGGCGCCAGCAGTTCTTACAAATAAACAATAATTTCTTCAGGAATGACAAAACTAATCTCTTGGAGAATAGGCACAGGTGATACGATACAGTTGTCCAGCATATACTCACAAATAGAACCTTTGCAACTGGTCTAAATTGAGAATCAAATAGAGGCCTATTATACACAGAGGCCCAAACAGCCCCCCAAATGCCCAATAAATAGTTACTGTATATGGCAAATTACAGTAGCCCCTCTGGAATCTGCCAGAACCCAGAGAATGCCAGTCTGGGTCTGCTCTGGAAGTCTTTGCCCATCAGGGTTCAGCAGGGTCAGACTGGCCCGGTGGGACACCGGGAAAAAACACGGTGGGCCCGACCCTTCATGCATGCACGCCAAGCGGCACGTCACAGTAGGGGGGGCCTGGACAGCAGTCCCGGTGGGCCCCAGGCCCCACAGTCCAACCCTGGGGTCCAGTAACCAGTCTGCAGATAGTCAAGCCCAAGCTTCAGACTCTCCCAGTGGGACTTAAACCATACTTCCCAACATTTTGGAAATAAAAAGAGGGGCAAAAAGGAATTTTTACCATGCCCATTTTTGTGGCCACGCCCCCCTAATTTGGCAGGTTATGAAAGTTTGAACATATTTCTGTGTTTTTTTTCCAGCTATTAGTTTTGCTAATGAAGGTGAATTGCACTTTAAGCTGTGAGTCTAACTTTCACCAAGGGACCTGTTATCTTATATTGTTACAATTACTTATTAGCTTATCTCGAAATTGTTACAAAAGTATCTTATCTGCTGCTGTGGCTGTTCTTGGCTCTCTGCCGAAGCCAAAGAAGTTAGAAACATTGTTTCTTTTTCTGGCTGTTCAATGCAGAGAAAAACAGGACTTTCCAGTACAAATGAGGGACTGCGGGTTGAGCTGTCAAACGAGGGACTGTCCCTCTAAAAATGGGACATTTGGGAGGTATGATAGACAGAAACTGAGGGTAGAACACCCAGGACTCTACTTTTCTCATTGGAGCATCAGGCTGCTCATTAAATACCCTGAACCTTACTCTTGGTCCTAGAGAGAGCTATTAATAGAGATAACCTCACAACTAACTTTCCCTACTGGGCCTATCTCCTCCCAGGGTCTGATCTCCCACTTTGCTGCCCAGGTAGAATCCTAGAAATCAGCATCTTCCTTTTATAGAATAGAACAAGGACCCCCCTCCTGGTCCATTATGGAATTGCCAGAATCACACTTTTAATAAAGGATAAGGAAACCGTTTTCCCCTCCCAACTGCGATTTAGGAACCACATTTTTGGGGACTGACTACAAACATAAAGGAAAACTATATTAATATCAGCCTCCTACACTAGTGAAATGTCATCCCTCGCTCTGTACATTCTCTCTACACATATGGCTGCTTCCTCTTAGGATATATATGAACAACAATTATCCTCTGATACATTCCTTTCAGTATAGCATCCCTTCTCCACAATTGTTGCACACACATCACAACATCTTGTTGCAGTTTTCTTTTTTTTTTTCAATACAAGTATGGCATCTAGTGATGTGCGGGTCAGGGTTTCCCAGACCCACACCCGACCTGCTGCCGCCCGCACCCGCGCTTCCAGGGTTCTTGTGCCGACCCGCTCGCACCCGCGCTTCCAGTGTTCTTGTGCCGACCCGCTCGCCGATGACATCACAATGATATCACAAAAGGGGCGGGGTGAGCAGACGCGAGTCTATAAAACCAGAACCCGGAAGTTGGATGCCGGCATTTGAAGGTGGCGGGCGGGGAGAGCAGGAGAAGAGCTCAATCCGTACCCGCCTGCCTCCCGTGAGGAGCAGTGCGAGGTCGACCCGCGGGTCCAGCGGGTATCGGGTCAGCCCACACATCACTAAAGGCATCCTTTATCCAGAAAGATCCAGATTACAGAAAGGCCATCTCCCATAGACTCCATTTTGTCCAAATAATCCAAATCTTAAAAGTGGTTTCCTTTTTCTGTCATAATAAAACAGTACCTTGTACTTGATCCCAACTAAGATATAATTAACCTGTATTAGAAGAAAAACCAGCCTATTGGGTTTATTTAATGTTTACATGATATTCTAGTAGATTTAGGTATGAAGATCCATATTACAGAAAGATCCCGTACTCGGAATTAAAAGGTCCCATACCTGTACAAAAGGCAAGAAACCACCTTTCCCCCTTAATCTGACTTATACTTATACAGAACATGAACAGAGCAAAGCGTGGAAATATAGTCTTGTTTTACCTTGGTATAATATAGATAATAAAGAAACTAGATGAAGCTACAGAGGAAGGAATGATTTACCCTAGTGACAGGGAAGATGATTGGAGGTCAAGATGATCATTTTTTTTTTGGCTGCAACCAGCTAGTAAAGCTAATGCTTCACAAAAAAAAAAAAAATTCACAATAAATAATAAAACCCAATTGAAAAGCTGCTTAGAACAGGCCCATTGATAACATGCTAATAGTAAATATTAAAATGAATTTCCAGTTTAACTGAGTGACAGGCATTTTCCCACAGCTCAAGATAATATTCATTAAAAAATGTTTATCAGCAATAATAATCCTGATTAGAGATGTCGCGAACTGTTCGCCGGCGAACTTGTTCGCGCGAACATCGGGTGTTCGCGCTCGCCGGAAGTTCGCGAACGTCGCGCGACGTTCGCCATTTTGGGTTCGCCATTGTTGGCGCTTTTTTTTGCCCTCTCACCCCAGACCAGCAGGTACATGGCAGCCAATCAGGAAGCTCTCCCCTGGACCACTCCCCTTCCCTATAAAAACCGAAGCCCTGCAGTGTTTTTTCACTCTGCCTGTGTGTGCTGAAGAGATAGTGTAGGGAGAGAGCTGCTGCCTGTTAGTGATTTCAGGGACAGTTGAAAGTTTGCTGGCTAGTAATCGTTTTGATACTGCTCTGTTATTGGAGGGACAGAAGTCTGCAGGGGTTTGAGGGACATTTAAGCTTAGGTAGCTTTGCTGGCTAGTAATCTACCTTCTACTGCAGTGCTCTGTATGTAGCTGCTGTGGGCAGCTGTCCTGCTTCTGATCTCATCTGCTGACTGCTGCAATAACAGTAGTCCTTGTAAGGACTGCTTTTATTTATTTTTTTGTTGTTTTACTACTACTACTACTACTACTATAAGAGCCCAGTGCTATTAGTCTAGCAGTGTTGGGGAGTGGGACTGGTGTGCTAATCTGCTGCTCCTAGTAGTTCAGCAGCACCAACTTTAATTTTTTTTTTTAATATTCATTTTTTTTTTATTTTACTTTTTTTTATTTTACTACTGCTGTAGTAGTGTATAAGTTGACCTTTTAGGCATTATTTGCCCTGTAGGCATTTTTTGCCCAGTGTGTTATTCAACCAACTGCCATCTAGCTGTGTGACCTTGTTCACATTCTGTCTAAATATCCATAATATTACCGTCTCCAGAAAAAACACCGGAGTGACTTTTTTCAAGCAGCCATAATATATTTTACGTAATCCGTATCCACCGCTGTAGTAGTGTATACGTTGATCTTGTGGGCAGTATTTGCACAGTGTTTTCTTCAAACCGCCATCTAGCTGTGTGAGCTTGTTCACATTTTGTCTAAATATTGATAATATTATCGTCTCTAGAAAAACCACTTGAGTTACTTTTTTTCAAGCAGCATTCATATATTTTACGTAATCCGTATCCACCGCTGTAGTAGTGTATACGTTGACCTTGTAGGCATTATTTGCACAGTGTTTTCTTCAAACCGCCATCTAGCTGTGTGAGCTTGTTCACATTTTGTCTAAATATTGATAATATTATCGTCTCTAGAAAAACCACTTGAGTTACTTTTTTTCAAGCAGCATTCATATATTTTACGTAATCCGTATCCACCGCTGTAGTAGTGTATACGTTGACCTTGTAGGCATTGTTTGCCCAGTTTTTTTGGCCGCAGCCACTGAAGCACAGAGGCCAGAAAAAATATGCCATATAAATGCTGAAAATAGTCATTTTTTGCCATACGTTGACTCAACGTATATGGCAAAAAATGACTATTTTCAGCATTTATATGGCATATTTTTTCTGGCAACTGTGCTTCAGTGGCTGCAAACAAAAAAACTGGGCAAACAATGTCTACAAGGTCAACGTATGGCGAAAAATTACTATTTTCAGCATTTATATGGCATATTTTTTCTGGCAACTGTGCTTCAGTGGCTGCGTCCAAAAAAACTGGGCAAACAATGCCTACAAGGTCAACGTATGGCAGTTGTTTAAAGAGAACAGTAGATTACTAGCCAGCAAAGCTACCTAAGCTAAAATGTCCCTCAAATCCCTGCAGACTTCTGTCCCTCCAATACAGAGCAGTATCAAGCAGATTACTAGCCAGCAAACTTACTATCATCTGTCCCTGAAATCACTAACAGCTCTCCCCCTACACTATCTCTTCCAAGCACACACAGGCAGATTTTTCAGATACATTTTTGCCCTTGATCCCCCTCTGGCATGCCACTGTCCAGGTCGTTGCACCCTTTAAACAACTTTAAAATCATTTTTCTGGCCAGAAATTTTTTTTTTAGATGTTAAAGTTCGCCTTCCCATTGAAGTCTATGGGGTTCGCGAACCGTTCGCGAACCGCTCGCATTTTTGCGCAAGTTCGCGAATATGTTCGCGAACTTTTTTTCCGACGTTCGCTACATCCCTAATCCTGATACATAAAGATGGGAAAGACCCAGAATATTGCGATTCATACAGGCCAATATCCCTTATCAACACGGATGCCAAGATCTCCGCTAAGATTTTGTCGATAAGGCTGGCTAAGGTGATCTCCTCTATCATCCACCCTAATCAACCAGGATTTATTCCGGCAAAATCCTCCTCAACCAACTTCAGGCGGGTGTACACACACCTACAAACTCGGCATGAAAATGTTGGTTCTAGGATAACGGTCTCCTTGGATGCCACCAAAGCATTTGATTCGGTGGAGTGGCCTTACCTGTGGGCGACCCTAAGGCACTTTGGTTTTGGTTCCCGATTCATCAGCTGGGTCCAACTATTATATCAAAATCCCACAGCACAGATAAAGATGAATGGATCCCTATCTCCCTCCTTTCCCTTGACGCTTGGAACCAGGCAGGGTTGCCCCCTGTCGCCACTGTTATTTGCTATTGCCATTGAGCCATTGGCCCTACAACACCATAAGAGGCTTCAAGCTCAGAACCCTGGAGGATAAACTAGCTTTATATGCCGACGATCTCCTATTATTCTTGGCAGACTACCAGGACTCTCTGCCGACAGCCCTTGAAGTACTCCAGCAATTTGGGACATACTCGGGTCCCACCATAAACAAAGGGAAATCAGTTATAATGCCGTTAGATCCAGTCCCTAATCAACCAACAAATACACAAGGGCTGAAGTGGGTCAGCAGATTCAAATACCTTGGAGTATCATTAACAACCGACTTAAATAACTATACCGAAGATAACCTCGAACCTATCATTGGCCAATTTCGCTCCACAACAGCAGTTTGGTCCAGTCTACCGCTAACACTTTGGGGGAGAGTGAATATGGTTAAAATGATTTACCTGCCCAAATTTTTATATATACTACACAACTCTCCAATGTGGGTTCCAAGGGCAGTGTTTCGTGGGATAAATTCGATCCTTATCCCCTTCATTTGGACCAACAGGGTGCCTCGATTATCGTGGAATGTGCTTACAGCTCCTATAGGAGATGCAGGCCTTGCACTACCACATTTCCACCACTACTTTTTGGTCAGCCAAATACACCACATTTATGACTGGTTTCACATTGATGAGGCTGACACTGGTTTAACCCTCCTAGCCCTCAGGCTGGAATCCTGGGAAGCTCTTAGGAACATACCGTATAGGAGGCTGGTAGACTATATCTCCTGCCCGGCTGTAATAACAACCCTCTACAGAGCTTGGCCGGCAGCTTTTAAAATTTTGGGCCTCCTTCTTTGCCACTTTGGAAAAACTCCTGTTTACAGCTTTTTAAAAGACTTCAGGACTTTCATTACTGGCCACTAATGGGAATCAAACTGCTGGGAGACCTTCTGGTAGAAAATACCTTCCCTACTCATTTGCAACTACGAGCTAAAGTCGGTGACCATCCTGTACAATTGTTTCGGTATTTGCAACTACGACATGCCTTCCAGGCTCAATTTGGCTCTCTCAGTGTTGAGTACAAAATTCCATCAATAGAACTCAGTCTCCGAGATCCCCAAACCACAAAGCTAACATCTCGACTCTATCGAGCCCTCCTTGACTCTACACCTCCACCATTTACCAGAGCGAAATCCAAATGGCAGCAAATACTACCAACACTTACGGATGAGGACTGGGAGGAAGTCACTGACACAATATACAGAGACCTCATCTCTATTAGAGACAAAATGATTCAATTCAAATTTGTCCATCAGACTTATATCACTCCAGTAAAGCTTCAAAAGATGGGAGGCAGACCAGCGGCTGACTGTCCCAGGTGTCAATCACCAAACGCCTCTTTCCTTCACTTGGCTTGGTTATGCCCTTCTATACAGTGCTATTGGAGAAACATAACTCAATACCTGGATTTTCTGAACTTGTCTAATCCAGAAATGTGCCTTTTGGGGCAAATAGAGAGCCGATTCCCAATGACCAAAACCAGATCTCTAGCTAGAATACTGTTGTTTTATGCCAAAAAGTTGATAGCTATGCATTGGATGGGAGGCACAGCACCTGTAATTGCCCAATGGATCAACTTGATTAATAAAATTCTCCCTGCAATTAGACTTACCTATGAAGGAAGAGGATGCCCATCTAAATTTGATAAGATATGGTCCCCTTGGCTGGAAAGTCATGCAATTGAGGCCACTAATTAATTAACCACCCAATTAACTAATGTGATGTTAATACTTGGCACCTTGCAAGTCAGGAATATTTGGATCCTATAGTAGGATATTCCCATACTAAAATGCATATTTGTATTCCTATGTTTTTTGATATGAAGATACAGTGTATACCTCTTTCTTTCTTGTGTCTATGTTGTTGTTTTAAATGTAATAAAACAAAATAAAACCTTTAAAAAAAAATGTTTATAAAAATTAGTGGTGAGCACAACTTTCCCTTGTTTGTTATAGTTATACAGGAGCAGTGACCAGCTCCATGTTGTAGCTCCCACCCTTCCCAGCTATAGTCAGGTGATCCCACTGGTGTCTAATAAAAGGTAATAATAGTTTGAAAGCAGGTAAAAATGAGTCCCTTTATAAAAGGTATAATTAATCACTATGATTCTTAATGAGTCAGATGCAAGTTGAGTGTAGGACTGGCCAGATATGGGATGACTTGGCCAGCTTAAATATATTGCAATATATGGACAAACAATCCCTGTTTTGTTTAAAGGGTAAAGTATTTTTAGTATCTTAAGGCACAAAATGTTTAAATGTCCTTAATATATTGATAATGGGTTGAGTTCAGAGGACCTCTTGTATTTGTCTATATATATATATATATATATATATATATATATATATATATATATATATATATATATATTACCCCCACCTGTAAATATTCATATCATAACGTGCTTGTACTTGTTTTAGCCAATTATATTTTAGCAGTCACGTGACTTCTCCAAAGACACTTTAATTAGCAGTTCAGTGTCGTCTGTTGTGTGGCTGCTTTTTGTGGACACTACTGACCTCTGCTGGTAGAAACCTAAAAACACATTATTTCTTATTCTCATTTCTTAACTCTAGTGAGCTGTATGTTTGTTGTTTGTTTTTTGTTATTGCAAAAATATTACAAACAATAAGAAAAATTGGGTGGGTGGGGCACATTCTAGATGTAGTATGAATAAGCCATTATGGACAGATGTCAGGGAAAATCCTAAACGGATGTGACCAAGGTTGCATTTTACGTACGGCTTATGCCCATGTAGATTACTAGTGATTAAATAGTATTTTTAATAAAGCATGGAAGGAGTTCAGGATTATGAACTTACAGTTGGTGGTGTAACTAGAGGTTACTGGGCCCCGCAGCTAAATCATTATAGGACCCCTCTATATACATTCAAATGGCTTTTTATATATTAACTGTTATTAAAGGGCAAGTCAAACCCAAAATAAAAATGTGCCCAATAAAAGAAAACTCAATTCAAAGCAACTTTCCAATATACATTTATGAAAAATGTTTCCATGCTTTTAAAGTTATGTGCAAAAACAATTGCTATTGAAAGCAGCTTTTGCTTAAAGGGGAACTCTGTTTCGAAACCAAAATTTGATAGAGGCCCACATAACACATAAAACCCCTAATATATCTATCACAGTTACCTGTTTGTTTTTTAAAAAAAGTTTGAAGAAATGGCATTTTCTATGGAAAGGAGGGACTAAAACACTGATGATACAAATTGTAACAACTACTCCACAGCTTACCGACAGCATGCAGGAACTACATAACCCTCAATGCATTTCACTGTGATGTTCCATTCCTTATTGAAATCATATGTGCAGGGAATTGTGGGGTTTGGAGGATACAGGCTAAGGACAGATAGCTGCTGATACAAAGCAACAGTAGTCAGCCAGCTCAGCAAAGTAGTCAGACAGATCAACAGGAGAGCAGGGGTCTAGGCTTAGGGAACTGTTCCAAACCATTAAAAATCATGAATATTTTTTAATTGATGTATATTGCAATGTTGCTTGAAATTATGTTTACCTTTCAAAAAGCTTAAGTTATTTTTTTGTGGAGTTCCCCTTTATCTCCTGGTTGTTACTTTTTAAACAATGTTGCAAAAGTCTTAGTTCCCGAGCAAAGACAGGTCTGTTAATCAGCTGCCTTGTCTTACATTGTATCAACAGTCTGAGCCATCAGTGCAGAGAATAGAAAGGGACAAACACTGCTTTCAATAGCAACACATATACAAATAACTTAAAAACCATAGAAAATTTGTAATGAATGTGAACAAATGTGTTTTCTTTTATTAAGCAATTTTTTATTCACGGGTTGACTTGCCCTTTAAAGTGGACCTGTCATCCAAACACAAAAATCTGTATAATAAAAGTCCTTTTCAAATGAAACATGAAATCCAATTTGTATTTTTTATTAAAGCATTCATAGCTGTTGTAAACTCATTTAAAAATCTTAGCTGTCAATCAAACATTGTCTGCCCCTCCTCTATGCTTTCACTTTCACTTTCCATTCCTACATGTCACTGCTCTCCACACATTCCCCGTTCTCTTCACCGTTTAATTGTGTAACCAGGGCATGGGGATGGACATCAGGTCCCCCATTCTGGTGCACAAACAAGATTCTGAGATGATACAAGGCTTGTGTTAAAGGAATAGTTCAGTGTGAAAATAAAAACTGTGTAAATAGATAGGCTGTACAAAATAAAAAATGTTTCTAATATAGTTAGTTAGCCAAAAATGTAATATATAAAGGCTGGAGTGAACAGATGTCTAATAAAACAGACAGAATCCAACTTCCTGCTTTTCAGCTCTATAACTCTGAGTTAGTCAGCGACTTGAAGGGGGGCCACATGGTACATTTCTGTTCAGTGAGTTTGCAATTGACCCACAGCATTCAGCTCAGATTCAAGAGCAACAGAAATGACCCATGTGGCCCCCCCCTCAAGTCTCTGATTGGTTACTGCCTGGTAACCAGGGCAACCAGTCAGTGTAAACCAAGAGAGCTGAAAAGTAGTGCTCTGACTGACTTGTTATACATCAAATCACTCCAGCCTTTATACATTACATTTTTGGCTAACTAACTATATTAGAAACATTTTTTATTTTGCACAGCCTATCTATTTACCCAGTTTTTATTTTTACACTGAACAATTCCTTTAATAACAGCATGCACAAAATGGCTCCTGCCTGCTTGCTATAATTATGAATTCCCAGACTGAAATAAACAAAATTCATATAATTTATATTGTGTAATTATACTAATTGACTAATGTGATAAAATAGGATTTTGAATAATTTTTTTGGGTGACGGGTCCCCTTTAACAGAACATCACCGACGGGTCCTATTTAACAGAACATCACTGACGGTTTGCATTTGGGCTACTTTTATTTTCACTTTTTGTATGTTTTTGAAATATCATTTAGTGCATCAGCTCTCCAGTTTGTAATGTCTGGTTGCTGGTTAGTGGTTAGTATGAGAGACTGAAAGATGAATAGAAGAGAGCTTGAATGAAATATAAGTAATAAAAAGTAACAATAACATTGAAATTGCACCACAGAGCAATAGATTTTCAGGGTCAGTGACCCCCATGTGAACACTGGAAAGAGACTGAACAAAAAAGCATATAATTCAAAAAAAAGAAAACATGAACAGGTACCCAGTCCCTGATACAAAAGGGGACATTTATTTTAGCAACACACACACAGGTAGTGCATTGATATCGCAGAGAAGGAAGCGCTGTACACTAGATCCCCTACTGGAACCACAGGAGCTTACACCAATGATCTGCCCACGTCATCAGTAACCAGATGTCATTCTCAAACAGTTTCGGTAATGTCATTTCAGTCATGTGATCCATTTCGGCCTAAATGACATTACAGCTCTGGGACTGCCGGTATCACATATATATTATGTAATGTATCGGCCAGAAACAAAACACAATCATGTTTTTCACAAGACAGGGACATTCCCAACAATTGTTAAATGATACCAAAATATATTTTACTGGAAAGCACTATTTGGTTTCTTCACTTCCCCTTTTGTTCTGTTCATTTAAAGAGACAGTGGGAAGATGCTATTAGTGTCATTTCAAGGTTGGCAGTACACATGAAGATATTGTTGTTCGATTGAGGCGATACGATAGAAATTTTCTGGAATGTCTGATTATACTCATTATATACATTGGGAATAGGGGTGTGTAGATGTGTTTGGGTTTAACGATAATGAAGACTAACTGCAAATTGTTTTAGAAAACTGATGCCTACATTATAGTAAATTTGTAGGTGAAATACCCATTTGATAATTCTCGTCATCTTGTGAAAACCTAAATCTCTTCAAGGATGAGACTGGCCTGCCAGATGCCAGGGGATCTCCAGTGGCCCCAGGCCTTAGTAGGCCCCAGGCAAAGATTTACTGTAGCAATGAGGGGCCCCTGAAATCCTAAGGCACCTCTTTGAAATGGGAATTAAATTTGGGGCGAATGGATAGAGTAAGGAGGAGATGAGGAGCTCCTGGTTTATATAAGGCATTATACCCTTCACTGGTACCACTGCACAGCAACTTCAAGTCAGACAAGCAGATCTCTTGTTATCAAGTAGGAATATGTATTTCCACAAAATTACTCTTTTCACCATAGCTGATTTACTACTTAAGACCCAGAGTGATCAGGCAAAATCACTGTCAAGAGAATTACAATTGTGCAATGTTCTCTGCATTTGTCCCACTCAGTGTCAACTTCACCTCAGTGCCCTTCCTTCTCTAACTAATAGGTGCTATTAAATTGTTTAAAAAGGGTGAAATCAATTCAAATCAGAATGCAGAATCACTCCCCCTCCCTCTTTTGAGCCCTCCCCTGTTCCCCCAGACATTACCTAAATCTGCACATTAAAGCAAGCTCAGAAGACTCCTTTTTAGATAATTGCCCACAAGGGAAAATCAGTCCAGCATATGCTGCATCCATTGTATTTTCGGTGTACTAGCTACCACCCCCCCCACCAATGTGTTTTAGGTGCTAAGGATTTGTTAAAATGAAAATTACAACCTTACGCCCATACTGTCAAGATTGATTTACTAAGGACGTGCAGTGGCACAGAGTCACAGAAGCGTTATCTCACTTAGGAGGGTTGTCTAATAATGGCCCTAAGGCTAGAGCACACAGGTTATTGTCTCTGCTTATATATATATATATAATAAAACCCAATTGAAAAGTTGCTTAGAACAGGCCCAATGATAGCATGCTAAAAGTAAATATTAAAATTAATTCCCGTTTAACTGAGTGACAGGTATTTTCCCACAGCCCAAGATAATATATATATATATATATATATATATATATATATATATATGCGCCAGGAACCAGCATATGTTTCAATAGCCTAAGAGTGACTTTGTATGTGTCTCCATATTGTGTACTTTACACTTGGCCATTGGGTAGGCTATTTAGTACATAAGTATGCAATACTTATGGGTCTTCTAAAAAATGGTGTATAATTGTGCCTAATGCTATTCTGGACCTCACAGGAAAATCTGGGGAACAAGGGGGCCGGGTGAGATCTTCTTCGTCAAGTGGAGCCCCCCTACCCAGCCGCTCTATTACCTTTGGCTGGGGAAGGGGGATGCAGGCTTCTCTGGGAGGGGGTGGGTACGAGGCTGGAGTGGGAGGGGTGGTGCAGAAGGAAGGGCGGCTTTGGAGGTGCAGTGCGTTGGGCCCTCCAAAGACTTTTTTGCATGGGGGCCCGGCGTACTATCATTACACCACTTCCACAGCTGCTTGTTGTCAGTAGACGCTCAATGAATGAAATGCAAATGCATCCATCACTCTGAAAATGCTAGATGTGTAACTGAACCATTTTGACATCTCATACACAACTGCAGTAGATGCAACTCTGCACTAGGCTACAAAGATGTTGCAATTGTGGGAGATGGTACTGTGCACACTACGCTTGCGGTTATACCTAAATGACCCCTTATATATCTTTCATCAGAGAAGGAAAATAACTGCTGGCCCAAGTGCAGAAGTTGGGGCATGACTGTTGGTAGATCAAATTTTGTACTGGACCCCAAAAATTTCCCCTGTTAGGTTTGTGGGAGGGGAATAATAGATTTAAAATGGATTTCATCCCACAGCGAGGAATGGAAGAAACGTGTCAACTAAAAACTGGCATGTATTAAGTCACCATTCAGCCTTCCACCAAAGAAGAAGACCATGGCTTGCTCAATAATACATTCACTCTCCAGATGTGACACTGCCTCTTGAAACCTGCACTTCTACAGAACAACAATTAGAAGGTTCTTTCTTAAATAGTTAGGAAACAGAAGTGAAGGTGAGTCTCCAGAAAAAAAAACTCCATGCTGATACCCTGGCCGGCCCCACAGAAACTGTGTGCTGCCGTCGTTTTATGAAGACATAATCCTTGACTTGTGACCCTGATTGCTTACAAAGTAGTCAGAACTGACTAAAATTCCCAGAGACCGATGACTCTTACTAGTAATTTAATTTAATCTTAAATGTATTATGCAGCCATAGCAGCCAAATTGTGATTTATGGGCATTCTATAGCAGTGTAATGGAGGGTTTGCAATAACTGTAGGGTTGACCTACAGGGTGCAAGGAAAATCCACTTGCTACGGGGAAGATTTAATATGAGGGTTGTATAATCCATAGGTTAAAAGAGTTACAGGAAAAAGAAAAGAAGATGAAACAGCCTGGGAGGAAAATGATTGAAGCTGTTGGATAGTGATGGATAGTGACTTTACTCTGGAATTCTTGACTCATTATTGCAATTATTGTATATTTGTACTTCCCCATATTCAATGATTCAGCTCAGTTCCTGTCCAAATGTAGCTTCCAATCTGATTTCCCAGTTACACTCATACTGTAGTTACATAGTTTTATCAGAAGTTAATATAAAGTGGGTTTGGACACTATCGAAGAAGCAAAACGGTCATCTGAGAACCAGTGAAACAACTACCCAACCTATAAAATGATGGCCATCATTTATGAGCTAGAAGACAGCCAAACAAACTGTTGCAGGTTTCTGCATCTGCTTAGGAACACAGAAACCTGTATGGTGCCCTCCGATGGAAATCCATTATCCAGAAAGCTCTTCCATTACGGAAAGGCTGTTTCCAACAGACTCCATTTCATCCAATTAATCCAGATTTTTAAAAATGATTTATTTTTTTCTCTGTAATAATAAAACAGTACCTTGTACTTGATCCTAATGAAGGCAAACCAATCCTATTTTTTGCAGACTTAAGGTATGAAGATCCAAGTTACGGAAAGATCCATTATCTGGAATACCCCAGGTCCCAAGCATTCTGGATAAGAGGTCCAATAGCTGTACCTGCAACTGCAAATAAACCCTTTTATGCTATGTATTTAATAACATTGTGCACCTGTAATGATGCTGAAATACTCTGGGAAACCATGCAGTATGGGTAAAAAAAAAAAGGCAAATTTGCGCTTTGCATTGAAATCTGAATGACAAGCAAATTAGGGGATGAGTAGGGGGCTAACGGGGGAATGACTAGGGGCTTCCCCCACCCTTCATATGCAAACTGTTGCAGAATGCAAGCAGTGATGTTTTCACTGGGCGACCACAGGTTTCTTAGTTCCATTACTGCAAATCTTCTATTTGCAGGGAAAAAAACCCAAAACAAATCATGGTAAATTGTGTAGTTTTTTGCACTTTGAACCCTTCCCTGCATATAATAAATGAGCCCCATTATTTCTACACTCAGGGGCAAATTTATCAAGGGTCGAATTGAAAATTCGAATTTTTTTATGTTCAAAGTCGTCAAATTCAACTAGGAGTTATTAAAATTTGATTCGAGTTTTTTAAAAAAAAAATTAAATTTGATTTTTGAGATTTATCATACTTTGGCCCTTTAAGAACTTAAATCCAACTATTCGCCACCTAAAACCTGCGGAATTGTTGTTTAAGTCATTGGGAGAAGTCCAGGGATCAATTTGGAGAAGTTTGCAGCCTTCCTGACTTTCAAGTTTTTTAAATGCGATTCAAATTCGATCAGAGTTTTCGCGTCATTCAATTCATCCGAGTTTTAAAAATGTGATTTTATTAATACATTTCAAATGGTCGAATTTATGGGTGTTTAGGGGAGTTTTTTAAAAACTCACATGAACTCGAAATTCGACCTTTGATAAATGTGCCTCCCCGTGTCAGTTTTACCTGCCCTGAAATAATAGTGCTGCAATGGAAATTCTGATTAATGGAAGGGAGGGGGCCTACTGAAAGTTGTAGCAATAAGTACCCTACATAGTTCAGGAAAGGTTAACGGTGGGAAAATTGTCACAGGCCTTTATTTATTAGGTTTTTTTTGAGTGGTAGGGGGGGAGGACGGTCCTATAAGAAAAACAGTCACAGAGAGAACTCGGCTTTAATCAGACAGGAAAGAGGAAATGATGTCATCCGCTAACAAACAGGAAACAATGATTATAATACAATAAGAACCAGTCTTTGTCCTGAAAATTCATTTATAAAAAAGACCCGTGCCTTTCAAACCCTCCCCCCCGGGCCTCCTTTATTTTATCACACGGGGCAGATTTTGTTCAGGCCGGTGGCTGGGACGGCATTGTTTCTCTTTCCCAGGGTGTATTTATATTGTCTGATGGCGTGTCGCATCCTTGTGGGATATCTACTTCCCATTCCCAAGCATGGTACACAGACGCTTATCACTCAAAAGAAAATAGCTGCACCGGACTGTGCTTGTATTTCATAGACAGTGGCATCTTTTGGTGATACGTCCTTCTATTATACTGCACAATACCTCATGCTTTATGGCTTTGCGGCCACTCTGTATTAAAGTAACGCTCAATTTACAACTTTGTTAGATTAGATGTTCTCAGTTCCTGTGGGGACAAACCTACGGTGAAACTTGAGGTCACTGAACTCATGCGTGGAACACATAAAAACACCGCACACGGCAAGCTATTTAATAAACGTGCCCAGGGACTGCTGAGTGTACATAGAACAATTAAAGCTAAGGTCACAATTAAAAATATTGCTAGGGGTCATTTATAATGCAGAGTGCAAAATAAATCCACAATCAGCCAATTTTTGCACTTTGTGTCCTGCAATCTGTAACTTTGATGCAGACACCCAATAACGCAGGCACCCGGGGTTTGGAAAATGACCCCCGCTGTCTAGCTACAATTAACAGCTATTGTATATGTTATATATTGGCAAACAGGTTACCCGGCATGAACAGGGATGCCATCTGGCATGTATTTTACCGGTCTGACCGGTAAAATTGATGCTTGACCCCAATGTTATTAAAGGGGATGTAAAGGCAAAAAAAAATAATTAAATCCCATTTTTACTTTCTTTAATGAAAAAGAAATCTATTTCCAATATACTTTAATTAAAAAATGTGTACCGTTTTTATACGAAACCTGACTGTATGCAGTTTTACTTGCTCTGACAGCTGCAATTAGGAAACTTCAGACGTTCCCTAACTGCTGTGCAGGGAAACAATCATACTTTCAAATGACAGGGGGGGAGCCCCCCACCTTACTTCCCAGAACTGAGCAGCTTTGTTTGTTTCCTTGTAACAACTGTGTAGATTTGTATCCACAGACCCAGTGCAGTCTGTATATTCTTGCTGTGTATAATAGTTAGTCCTTTTTTCCTTTTCTCTTTTTCCCTATTTTTGATATATTTATTTGTAATTTATACTTTGTATCATGTATTCCTTAATTAAGTTAACCTATGTCTTGTTTTGTCCGTGAGGGTGTGTCTAATGAATCCTAGGATTTGGATGTCTTCTTTGAGTGACACATCTGGTAGCACTGCCTACTTGTTTCCCATCGGCTGTCTTTCTTTTAAATATCCTGTATGTAATGTTTAATGTTCAGCCTATGACTAAGTGTCCCTGGTAGACACGAAATGCGTCAGGCCATGGTTCTTAATTATGGAAAATAAAATGTAAGCTTTTTTAACCCTTTTACAAATCTGACTCTGGCTTTACTACTTCGTGGTTCCAGGCTTGTGCCAGCCTCTTTTGAAGGTTCCTGGTGTTTGCTTCCTTTGCTGAAGGTCTGGGGCGTGTGCACCCGGGCCCACTGTGTACAGCTGTAAGCTCATTTACCACATCTAAATGTAGCACATACTGGTTATATATTTGTGTATCTTCTATGGCAGATATTATTTGACTTTTGCTGTTTTGATAATTTATGACGATCCCTAAGCTTAACCTCCCAACTGAAGCCCAGACCACACTGAGCATGTGCGTAGTCTTGGTATTGCAAAGATGTTTAACAAAGTTACAAGATGACAGCCCCCTGTGCCAACTTGGAAAGCATAGATTAATTGGGCTTTTGGATGTAGTAAGTTCATATTTAGTATACAAAATACAGCATTTCTAACATTATTCTATTTTAGACTTTAGTTGCCCCTTAATAGGGCAAAAATCTAAATTTACAGGAAGGCCGGCATTTTTCTCCAAAAAAGGTGGCAACCCTAGACATGACTGGAGCTGGGGGCTTGCAGCAGAGGTAAGTCCTTAAGAAACTCTTGTTGATGTTGTAGACTTGTTGTGATTGGCTGCAGTAACAATTATTGCTAAGCAGTCAAGCCTGGGTGAGTTAGCTGTACAGCTCTGGACATTCTGTCTTGTCTTGAGCAATAGTAATGAGCAAAGCTATATTGTTCCACTTCGTGAAAACTCATGAAATCATGGGAAAACCACAACATTTTACCAAAATGGATTAGATTCATTGGGAAGACAAAATGTAAGTTTTTTTTTATCAGGGCATGTCTGGATGATGTGCCATGTAATGTGCAGGCTTCCTGCTCCCTCCGATTAACACTTGCCACAGGGCAATATAATACCCTCTTCCCGGATGCATTGATCATAAGACAGGGATGTTGGATTTGCTGATCCTGACGCAGGGATGTCATATGTATCTGTTCTGAAGGGCATCAGCCAGTATCTGATCGCCCCAGCCGGTAAATCACCAGATAGAGGGGCATTCCACATTTGTTTTAGGGTGGGCTCTTGTCTAGGGCATTAGAGAATCTCTTTATTCTTTATTTTTCTTCCTTGTACATTTTTAATAATAAGTGGCCACTTCTAGCATTTGCACCAACATCTCTAATAAAGGCAGAAACAAACGTTAGCGGAAGTTCGCTATAAAATGCACACGCTGACGAATTAACGCTAGTGAAACTTCGCCAGCGTTCGGCTACTGAGACGCAACTATGCATTTTGGTGAATTAGTGTAGTTGTAACAAATTTATGCCTGGTGAAGTGGCGCGAAGTGTGGCGGAGTGTTCCCTGGCGAAAATTTGCCCTTTAGTGAATTTCCCCCCAATGAGTGTTTTTTTTGTGCCAAAAATGCTGAACAGTTTTACTCATCCTTAAGGTCCCCAATCTTTCGTTGGTGAATGATCGATTTCAGTGCAGTCCGACCAATCTGTCAAATTATAGTGAGGTTAGTGGGAATCGAATGATCGTGCATCTTACAATTTTTCGTCCAACATCTGTCAGGTTAAAAAAAAAATATCGGTCCCAGTGCAAAGTTTCTATGTTTGCAGGGCCAAGCAGGCAGCTACCCTCAGTTTTCCTGGCAATATCGCTTGAAATGGTCTTTTCAGTTGATGGACAAATCGGACATTTAAATGATCGTTTCGAGATAATTGTGGTCTCACAATAACGAAAATATCTTTTAAAAATCTTTACATCTCTGGCCAGCTGTAGTCTATTTTCATAAGTAGAATTATCTTAAAAACAAATATTTAACATGAGCTTCAACTAGGCACCATCATCCAGGAAACATGATCTGTTTTATCCATGTACAGGATCTTTAAACTGTGGCTCTGTCAGGGTCTCTTACATGGCCCTCTATCCTCCTGGGTCTCTACAACTGCTGTGTGCATCCTCTCTCTTGTAATGCCAATGTATGTAGTCACACAATACAGTATTTTAAATGATAGTTTTACACGTTTTTGATCATTTATCTCAGTATTTTTTCTTATAATTATTTTCTTATTACAATTATTTGTGACTATATTTTTGCTGGGAAATTATTATCCTTATTAAAAAAAAGCAGCAGATTCAAAGATGCTGAATATCAAGTTATCCAGATATATTGGTAGGCTTCCTCTGATTCTGCCTTCTAATTATAGCTTTCTAATTGCACATAATCAGAGTATACACATTTAGAAATGTGCCACTTGTGTATGCATGAGGAGATTTGGACTATTAACGACAGTGTTAATATGCAGGCTCAATCAATTTAGCTGGGTGTTATTGCTGCTAACATTGACTTTGAGTATAATTAATGCACCAAGGATCCATTAAATCATACAAAGTAAATATATATTTATTATTTCAGCTGAAAGGCACATTTATCTTGTTCGTGATTCTACATCAAATGCATTTGTTAAATTGTGTTTGGCAAAAGGTAATTTCTTGCAAATAATGGACATGGGCAAAAGAGTAGATAAAGAAGATTGTACACATTTTATTCTTTTTAGGAGATTTTTGTCTGTATTTAGTCTCTATTCGCTAACTTGCATTTTCAGATCTAGTAACAGTCCAGCCCAGTCTAATTTTTTAGAAGCACTGGGGACTCAAAGCTCTTTAAATCTCCTGCGTGTCTAATCCCCAGTGCTGCAGTGAAAACTGGTGCATATGTGTGCTCGGGGGGGGGGTAAGGTAGCAAAGAACAGTGGCAGGGGTGCCTGAATCAGAAATTCGGGCCTGTGTATAAGTAAAAGAAGGGCGCAGGAAAACACTAAGTAAACACTCACCACATGGAGAAAGTGGTCTAGGTGCACCAGTCCCAGACTGTTGGCTCAGGCAGCAGATAAACCAACAACAAGAGGGCATCCAGGAACTCAAGGATTACACAAGGGCCATAAAAGTCAAAGTAAAAAAAGTTTATTGAAAATTACAATAAAAATTCAGTCTCTCCACTTACCATGTCAAACATCCCTGTCAAGAAGCAGAAAATTGAGGAATCATTGCTGGATCAGCTGAAGCAGCACAATGTGGTAGTGGCCGATACTGGAGACTTGAAGAATACAAAACCCAGGATGCAACCACTAACCCATCGCTGATACCAAGGACTGGTCAATGATGCCATTCAGTATGGAAGGAATCTTGGAGGGTCAGAAGAGCAGATAATATCATGGACAAGCTTTTTGTCTTTTTTGGAGTGAAAATGTTTAAGAAAATCCCTAGTTGGGTTTGAAAAGAGGTGGATGCCTGGCTATCTTTTGATAAGGATGGAGCAGTGTAGCATGCAAATCACCTTATAGCTCTCTACAAGCAAGCCAGCATTGACAAAGAGAGGATCCTGATCAAGATTTCTTCAACATGGGAAGGTGTAAAAACTGACACGATTCTTGAGGAATCCACTGCAATATGACCCTGCTGTTCTCCTATACCCAAGCAGTGGCATGTTCTGACGCTAGCATCATTTTCATCTCTCCATTCGCGGGTAGGATCTTGAACTGGCATGCTGCAAACTCTGACAACAAGAGCTATGAGCTTTCAGAAGTCCCAGGGGTACAAAGTGTTACCAGAATCTACAACTGCTTCAAAAAATGTAGCTACAAAACCATTGTGATGGGGTTCCTTCAAGAACACTGGTGAAATCAAAGCTCTGACTGGATGTGATTATCTCACTATCTCCCCTAAACTGCTCAGTGGATGGGCCAAAGACAGCAGCAAACTCACCCCAGTGCTTACAGTTAAAGAAGCCCAGGCAAGCAACCTGGAGAAAGTGCACTTGGAGGATAAAGATTCCCAGGGGCTGCAAAACGAAGACCAAGTGGCAATGGAGAAACTGTCTGACGGAATCAGGAAATTTGCCGTTGATGCTATTAAGCTGGAGAAGATGTTAAAGGAGCAACTCTGCATTGAAGAAAATGGGAATTAAGGTGATTCCACTCTTGTTTTGTACCCTATACTGGTGTCCAGATCCTTCCTTACCTTCACCAACCAGTGCTCAATTGGAGCCCTTTGTTTCTTCTCCCTGCCTTTAACATTTTTATCTACAATATGAAAATATCCAGTCTAAACCCTGTTACTGTATATTTTTTGTACATGTTTTACTGATGCACTGATTAAAACCAGCTGTTGCTGGCACTTAATCATGAACTACAATCAGTTCAGCATGATTTGGCCAACTGCACCGGTGGCTGAGTTTGGCAAAGATTTGCTCATGTATGAATAGCTTTAGAAAGGAATGTCAAAATTAGGAATTAACCCAAATTCATCTTCTTTAAACCAAGCAGATTGATGTACTTATTTTAACTAGTGTGTCATCTTTTGCTTAACTTAACAAAGCCCCATGTACTAAAGATAAAACCTTTAACATTTACCAAAACATATTTGTTTTCTGGGCCAATTGAGTATAAGTTTATACTCATGTTAGGCCCAAATAGGTGCCAGTGAAAATAGGTTCCAGTGCTCATCCCTTTGTAGACCTTTCTTTTGGTTTTTATTTACTTAACTTGAAGGGGACGGGAAATGGGGATAACAGTAAAAAGGGGTTAGTGGTGTACAATAGCACGATGACAGCAGTCAGTACAGCAATCAGATGTAAAACAGTTTATATCCCCAATAACATTGCTGAACCACATTGGCCTTAGACTTATAAAGTGCCCTTTGAGTGAGAGCTGGAAGAACATGACCATGTCTATATTACAGAGCATCTCCCAAGGCTACAGGGTTGACATCAGGCCAGGACTCCAAACTTTCTCAGATATTACGGGACAGCCATGTGCTTCATATGTAATTTTTATATTAATGTAAACCATTGCTTCAGTTATGGTATGGTAGTTCTCATGCAATTAAGGACCACTGCTTTTTTGGCTAGGATCTAGCCTTGTTCATTGGAATAAGCTCCTCTATCTGGCAAACCTCAGGGGTGCATACATTAGCGAAACCTAAATTATCACCTTTCTGGAATGATTATAACTGAGCATAAAAAATATCCACTAGACACAAACATACTGAATAATCTAATGCTAATCAATTCATTATATTGCATTAAAAAAGTCATAAATTACCATTGTGTTCTATACTCCATAAGTATGTTATATAGCTAAAGAGTAGTACATGAAATGAGAGAAGCCAATAAAATGTCTCTCCTTGAGATCAACAGTCCTCAACAGGAAGAGTTTTGTAAACACAGGACAGATTTATTAAACAAGGCATTTCTTTGATGCAGTTTCAGATCTGGTACAATGCAGTATGTGTTAGAATCACTATGCATCTCCAGTGCATGACCCCAGATGATGTACACATGTTGACTTCTCTTGGGTAAACACGATTGTATCAAGTCATGGTTTACACGTTATGTACTAATGGATGGGCGAACTTTCCTTTCACATTTCACAGGCTTTGGGGGCCAATTCTAGTTCTGGCCCATAGCAACCAAAGTACCTCTAAATAAACATCTTAATTGTGTCCATGGGTTTCTGTGGCTGCTATTGTTCATGTAACTACATAATCTAGGCATTCGATTTGCTTTAATTTTGTACAAATGTTCAGCCAAACCTACTGGCATAGTGTATTCTGCACAGGTAACGTTCATCGTATAAATATCCTTATTTTCTTAATGCCATGTTTGATGCATCCATTATTCTGTCTATTATCAGTATAATGTGTTTCTGGCAATCATTTTTATGAAAAGAAAATTATGCCTTAAACACAACTTAAATATAAGTATAGTAAGTAAGTACGGACCCCTAATGTATTAAACCTATGACATATATCTATACAACACACATGTCCTTTATAGGGCAGATTTGAGTACCCAGACTGACTGCACATCCCCACAGCCAAACACACACACGCTCACACAATCTGCTCCATTTCTATAATAGCTGCCTAACAAGCAGGTGTACGGGATAATTAGGAGCTGTCATTTTCCATGGATGTAGAAGATTAAGACTGTCCAGGTTCTCTGTTATCATGACATTATGCTTATTATTCTGTCTCTAATCTCCATTCTCAATGTGTTTCTGCAGTTCCATACATGTCATGTCACTCAAATGTTTATTTCAGTGTCATTCAACGAGTCCTTTCTATGTTTATTCATGTGCTTCTATAATATCATTTGACTTCAATACAGAAGTAGAACCCACAATCGTTTTAGAAAGCAGGTATTTGTCAAAACCATAGATGTAAAGGAGCAATAACCAGATATTGACTTTGATTGAGCATTTATTGATAACCAGCATTATTATTTATTAAAGGCGTCCCCCCACCACCCTCTGATTTGTGTGTCATTCTGCACCTTGCGCCAAATTTTTTTATGTGGTTTGAGTCCTGCCAAAAAGCCCAGGGTTGTGGGTACGATCAGGGCCGCTCCTGGCGGCAAGAAGCTGCCAGTTACCAGAGCTGCAAAGAGCCGCCTCTGGTAACTTTAAGAGCCGAATTTTCATTTTTTATCACAGAAATGTAGCTCTGCTAGGGCAGAGAGCTCAATAGAGCTCCCTGCTCTAGCGATGCAGCCCCCCACCTGAACATGCTTTGATGCAAAAAGTTGAAAGCGTGGAGCAGGGGGCTTAAGGCAGCAGCCCCTGAAATGCCGCTGGATAGCACTTTTGGATGCAGGCATAGATGCTAGTTGGCGGGTTTGTGGGTCAGGTCTTATCTATAGAAAGTTTTACTTCTTTGCATATTTTCTAAAACTTTTTCTGCTTCCTGTTTAATGGTAGCCAGCAGGATCGAGTTGTGGATAGGAGAGTTGTGGGAGGATTAGCAAGTCCAAGCAGGTTATATGCTTGTTGCAGGTCACGGATCTTGGTTTCAAAAATTGCACTCTAGCTTAAGGTGCAGCCACACTCAAGTGCTATTGTTGCACTTTGTCCGGGGTCTCTGTAAATGACCCCCCTCAGATTCTTTCAGGTCTGATTCATATGATATGTATTTTCTGAAATCAGTCTGCTCCAAATCATTGTCATTATCTAGAAGATCAAAATGCGACTGCAAATGCAAAAATTAGCTACTTTTAAGGCAATGAATGATATGTGTGATGTTTTCTAGTTCAGGGATAGGTGTATAATACCGGTATGCACAAGGGCTGTCCTTACTCTACACTACAGAATGGAAGGCAGTACAGGATTCTCTTACAGCCTGTTTTCACTGGTGCTCCCTAACGTGCATATCCAAATCATGCTTAAGTTAGGAGAAAAGCATGGGGTGAGACGACTACATTGCATCTACATGGAAACTACATTCATGTGGCGTAGTATTCATGGAGCACATGCAGATCTCTGTGCTCCATTTTCAGTGCAGAGACTTCTGACAATATAGGAAAGTGCAAGACAGAGTTGTGAAAACATGGCAGTTTGTGTCTATTTGTGTCTGTCTGTGTCTGTTGTAGGGCATCCATATGGGATGTACTTTCTTATCATAGAAGTTAATTGCAAAAGTGATTTAAGCTAACACTATAAATAGAAAAAGAATATATATATTCAGCATTACTCAGTTTACAATTGTACTTCACTTTTATGGGGTGCTTTGGTCAGTTTGTGGAGTCCTTCACCTTTGTGTTGTCAACAGTTCATGTGATGCATCTTATTTAACATTTAAACAAAGATCTGTGCAAGGAAAATGCCTGGAATGTGTCATGGAAAATAACTGCAAAGGTGATCCTGAATGAGCTGTAGTATCTGTACTCCCAGATTGTGCTATTAAGATGTCATCTGAATGTATTAATCTGTTCAGCAAATATATATTTATGATAATATGTCTCCAGTGACATTAATTTCACTTATTTTATGCATGCGTACATTCTGGAAGCATACTATGTCCAATATGCTAACCTCCTGCTGCTCTCTCCGTTTACGCTTAAATATTCCATGAATATTCTTATAATGATGACTAAATGGTCAATAAGTTACTATTTTCATATATCTGTAGCCTTATTTTATGCCCTGACCAAATAGTGGACCTCAAACATGGAAGTGAGCTAAAATAGTCTGAAACTGGCCAGGGGGGTATAACAAAATGATCTCATAAGTGCCTATACGCTTATAGCAGCACCCTCCCAAAACTTGCAGCAGGTACACAGATGCATTATTTGCTGAAAAGGTTTTAAAAAGCTATATATATATATATTCGCTAGTGAAAGAGACTGTCGCTAGCACAGTTTTGCGCCCTATCACCAGTCTTTTTTTGTCTCAGGTCTACTCAGGTCTTCGGTCGTTACTGCGAATTTTACAGAACGTTACCCCTTTTGCCAGAGTTTCCTTTGCCACCTTAGACCAGGCAAACTGATAAAATGAAGCTACATTCTCCTCAATCTTATGTCAGTGACATCATATCCTGTATGCCGGACACTCATAAAAGTTGTAAAAAGTGCTGTCGTTTTTTTTCATTTTTTAAATGCCTTCAAAAGTTGTAACTATACAAGATTTGTGTGTTAAAAAATTTTTATAACCAATTTGAGGGGCCTGTCACATTTTTTTTAGGGTGGGCTTATGTCTAGGACATGAGAGGACCTCTTTATTCTTTATTTTGTTTCCTTGGACATGTGTAATAATAAGTAGTCACTTAAAGCATTTTAACCAACATCTCTAATAAAGACATCTATACAAAATATATGTACCCGCCCTATTCAAATTGACCTAAGAGTACTAACGTAGTTTTGCTAGGCAACTTTGCATTTTAGTGAATTAGCATAGTGGTAACGAATTTATGCCTGGCAAAGTGGCACAAAGTGTGGCGGAGCGTTCACTGGCAAAATTTGCCCTTTAGTGAATTTGCCCCATTGTGTGAAAAACAAGAACGTACCAGTGTAGTATAATCTTTTAAATATAGAAGAAATGTGCTTAAAAAAGTAGTTTTTTGGGTTGATTTATTGAAAATTTCAGCAAAAACCCTACTAGTCCCATCTATCTGTTACACTTCCTGCTGATGAATTCTCTGCAAGTGCAGGGGAGCTAGCAGTACTCAGCACACTGAACTGTAGGATAAGAACCAACCAACTGCTAGGCTGACCTGATAGGGAACTGAAGCCTGTCTTTGCCTGTATGACTGCAGATCTTTGATATAACATGAACCAATCAGCTGCTAGGCTGACCTGATATGGAACTGAAGCACGTCTTTGCCTGTATGACTGCAGATCTGTGATAGAACAGGAACCAATCAGCAGCTAGACTGACCTAATAGGGAACTGAAGCCTGTCTTTTGCCTGTGTGACTTCAGGGCTACCCCCCTCCTACTGTGCTTCTGGCAGGAACTATTAGGACACGCCCACCCTTCATTTGAAACATGAATAGGGACAGCAGATCGATATGGGAGCTCAAATTAAGGGGACATTTTTAAAGATAATATTAATTTTTAGCGCAAAATTAAACCATATCTTATTCATTATTGCCTACAAGATTAGGAAGGGTTTTGAGTTATGCTATACAGTATGTCTACTTTTACTATGTATGATTTTAGGATTTGCCTTCCATATATTGTTTAATAGACAAATGCAAGCGCATAGCTTAAAGGACCAGAATGCCTGTATTATGTCATAGAATATCACTGTAGAGGTTATGCTCTACAACTTTCAAATGTGGGTCACTGACCCCATCTAAAAACAAATGCTCTGTAAGGCTACAAATTTGTTGTTATTGCTGCTTTTAATTACTCATCTTTCTACTCCAGTCCTCTCCTATTCATATTCCGGTCTCCTGTTGCTAAAATGGTAAACTGGAGAGCTGTTCAATAAAAAGCAATATAACCAATCAATTAATGAAAACTAATTGCACATTGTCTCAGAATATCACTCTCTACATCATACTAAACATTAACTCAAAGGTGAACAACCCCTTTAATTCAGATAATATTTATTAGCAGAGCCGGGCCAACCCGGCCAGGTGCCCTAGGCAACCTGGCGGGTCACGGCGCCGGCTTTGTGCGCGCTTGACTGTGCATGCGTGAAATTTCGCGCCAGCGAGCATTTATGCGCAAGCCACCAGCGGCAGACGGGACCGGACACGGGGTAGGCGACAGAGCAGGTACGTGCCTGGCACCGCCTCAGCTTTGCGCCCTAGGCACGTGCCTACTCTGCCTACCCCTAGTTCGGGCCCTGTTAATTAGGGATGCACCTAATCCAGGATTTCGGTTTGGGAATCGGCCAGAATTCTGCCTTTTTCAGCAGGATTTGGTTTCTGCTGAATCCTTCTGCCCGGCTGAACTGAATCCTAATTTGCAACCCTGAATCCTTTGGGAAAGATTCGACAGAATACCGAACCGAATCCTAATTTGCATATGCAAATTAGGGGAGGGAAATTGCGTGACTTTTTGTCAAAAAACAAGGAAGTAAAAAAGGTTTACCCTTCCCACCCTAATTTGCATATGCAGAAACCGAATCCTGCTGAAAAAGGCCGAATTCTGGCCGAACCCCGAACCGAAATCCTGGATTAGGTGCATCCCTAATTAATATTATCTGAATTAAAGGGGTTTTCACCTTTGAGTTAATGTTTAGTATGATGTAGAGAGTGATATTCTGAGACAATGTGCAATTAGTTTTCATTTTTTATTAATTGAGGTTTTTCAAGTTATTTCGCTTTTTATTGAACAGCTCTCCAGTTTACCATTTTAACAACAGGAGACCGGATTATGTATAGGAGAGGAAATATGCAAATTAGGATTCGTAATTCTGCTGAATCTTTCCCAAAGGATTCGGTGCAAATCTGGATTCGGTGCATCCCTAACATTAATATCATGATTTTATACAAATACAGCGTCTCTGTGGAGCCTACAATTTTGGCAATAGTATAATTTTTATAAACCTATAATGCAACATCAGTTGCTCAGTGCTGGAAAACAATCAAACAACAAAGCCCACCACTGTATGAATCAACAGAAGAAAAGCCATCTCTGCGAAAGATGACAGTATTTATATTATTAGAGACACTGTTTGTTAAAATAAACAGGGGGAAAAAACATAAATGGCATTTTCCATTTGTGTCAGAAGCTTCGTTTATTGTCGATGAAAGGAGTTTCATTCGAATGGGCCCTAGGGGTTCCACATCAGAATATTTGCATGTATAGTATAAAGGGATATATAAAGTATAAACAGAATTAGCTTACCTTAGATGACGCATTTTTCATTTGTTCTTGCACCCATACTTATAAATGCAATGGCAGCACGCTCCGTGCACCTATAATCTCCTATCTGGAAGATAAAAGGGAGTACATTCTCTTTAAATCTACAATTCAAACTACAGTTACATCTAGGCCATGGAACAACAAGCAGGTGCACTGTCACAGGGCTCCGCCACTATTAGGGGCCCATTGAGGGGAGCAAACATTAACACTTTCCCCCCCTAGCTTTCCAGTAAAAATGGAGCATGCAGGCAAGTGGCTCATAATTGCTATTTCTGCCTCTCAGTGCAAGTCTCACAGTGTTCCTTCTATTGAAACGCTGACATGAGCAGAACTGGGCACCAGATTGCAAGCGCTTTGTTTATATATTTGTGCTCTTCACCTTTCAACTACCAAGTGCATGTTATTGCATGTCATGTGTGGCTCGCTTGTGCCTTTATTACTTTCACCCATTTATTTTCTGGGCTGGAAGGCGAGAGACTCTATGGATTTCCAGAAATAATATTATTTCCCTCCCTCTAGCAGGGTTGTGTGTGTATGTAATCCATGTGTTCAATTAGGAGAGCGGCATCTGTTGGGTTTATTTCACATCGGGAAGAGAGCGGCAAGCCGCGAGCATCTGCTCAGCTTTTTGTCAATGGTTTGTTTTTTTATAATTTGCTTTATGGGGTGAAGATTTGGTGGGTGGATGGAGGGGAGGGAGTATTTTATTTTAGGACTGAAGTGTTTTCCTCTTCTCTTTTACAAATAGCAGCCAAGGATGGGAATTATGACAGAGAAGCTAATTTCCTTGGGAGGGAATTATACTGAAAAAGAGAAACAAAAGCAAATATATTAAAAACAGACCCTAGAGAATATTTACAAAGACACAGACTTGTATGTGTATATTGCATATTTGTAGACTAGATTATAAAATACAGGTATGGGATCTGTTATCCAACATACTCGGGACCTGGGGTTTTCCAAATTTGGATCTTCCATCCTTAAGTCTACCAGAAAATAATGTAAACATTATATAAACTTAATTGGTTGGTTTTGCTTCCATTAAGGATTAAATTAAAATCTAAGGATCAAGTACAAGGTAGTGTTTTATTACTACAGAGAAAAAGGAAATCATTCTGGATTATCACGGTCACATGAGCAAAAATCAGATGTTGTAAATGACAATGCTGAGGACTCAGAAATTCATGCAATGAATAACAAAGGTAATGATAATAATATGTGCTGATTTGTTTCATGTAGATGTAGAGAGAGAGGAAGCTCACGGAGAGCAGAGAGGTGGGAAATGGAGAGAAAGGGAAGACAGTGGAGACAGTGATTATTGGGAAGGGTGTGGGAAAGTTTGGAGACAGATAGCGCTTGGGGAAGGGGCGAATGGAAATAGTACAATGTGAGGGGTGATAGTTGAAAAGAAGATCTTTTGGGAAAATTTTTATAGGATTTGCCCTTTTTCTGACCAAAATGCCTCACTGTCCATGCCAATAATAATAAACTCATAGCTTTTAAAGGGAGTTCACATTTAAGTTAACTTTTAATATGATATAGAATGACCAGTTCTTAACAACTTTTCAATTGGTCTCCATTTACTTATTCATAGTTTTTTTAATTCACTTTCTTCTTCTGCCTCTTTCCAGCTTTCAAATCTAAAAACCAAATACTCTGTAAGGCTACACATCTATAGTTATTGCTACATTTTATTACTTCAGGGCTCTCATATTCAAATCAATGCATGGTTGCTAGGGTAATTTGCACCCTAGCAACCTGTTTACTTGAAGAGCAAACTGGATAAGCCTCCAAATTATAATCTTAAAAATTAAAATCAATTGCAAATTGTCTTGGTATATTACCCTCTACATCAGTGTTTCCCAACCAGTGCAATAAGTGAATAAGTTCACATATTGAAATTCCTGGCTTAATTTAAATTTTTGGAGTCATAAAGACAGTATATATGGCCCCCCTCAAGTCTCTGATTGGTTACTGCCTGGTAACCAATCAGTGGAAACCAAGAGAGCTGAAAAGCAGGAAGTAGTGTTCTGGCTATTATGTTAGACATCCAGTCAGTCCAGCCTTTATACATTACATTTTTGGCTAACTAACTGTATTGAAAACATTTTGCATTTTGCAAAGCCTAATCTATTTACCCAGTTTTTATTTTTACACTGAACAATTCCTTTAATGGAAAAACTGGACAAAACAATGACCCATGTATGTGGCCACTGCCCAAGCAGTAATGCTATGGGCTTACAAATGCAGCTGCTAATAGCAAGCCATCCTGTCCTCACCTTTCGGGTGATGCATGTTATATTTTCACATAGGAATATGTTTCCACAAGTGTCTGTGGTTTGTAAACTACCGTATATACTCGAGTATAAGCCGATCCGAGTATAAGCCGAGGTACCTAATTTTACCTATGAAAACTGGTAAAACTTATTGACTCTAGTATAAGCCTAGACACAACTACAGCCCTGTCTCCCAGCAGCGCACCTTCCGCCAAAGAGACTCCCCCAGCGATCGACCGGACTTCTTTGCAAAGTTGATGGTGACAGAGAATTGTGCAGAGAGTGCTGTGTGTCATAAAACCATCACTGATCTTTTGTATAACCAACAGATGGCGCTGTGTGATATTGCCATCACTGTTAATCCTTTATTCAACCAACAGATGGTGCTGTGTGATATTGCAGTTACTGTTATTCTTTCATATAACCAACAGATGGCGCTGTGTGATATTGCAGTCACTGTTATTCTTTGATACAACCAACAGATGGTGCTGTGTGATATTGCAGTTACTGTTATTCTTTGATATAACCAACAGATGGCGCTGTGTGATATTGCAGTCACTGTTATTCTTTGATATAACCAACAGATGGCGCTGTGTGATATTGCAGTCACTGTTATTCTTTTATACAACCAACAGATGGCGCTGTGTGATATTGCAGTCACTGTTATTCTTTGATACAACCAACAGAGGGTGCTGTGTGATATTGCAGTCACTGTTATTCTTTGATACAACCAACAGAGGGCGCTGTGTGATATTGCAGTCACTGTTATTCTTTGATACAACCAACAGATGGCGCTGTGTGATATTGCAGTCACTGTTATTCTTTGATATAACCAACAGAGGGCGCACTGTTATTCTTTCATAAAACCAACAGAGGGCATTGTGGGATATTGCAGTCTCTCCCCAAGTGAACTGTTGGTATAGGAATGATTAAAAGTGACTGCAATCTCGGCTACTGCCCGCTGACCCGAGTATAAGCCGAGGTAGACTTTTTCAGCACATTTTGGATGCTGAAAAACTCGGCTTATACTGTATATGAATTTAAGTTCTGGGTACATATATTACTGGAAATATGATACACCAGTCCACTTCCCACAGTAACCAATCAGATATTTGCTTTTCTTTGCTATCTTGTAGTAGACTAATTAATACTAATGTCTCCTTGGCTGATGTTAGTATCTGGACTAGTGAAACTTAGCATCTATTTTAATAAATTAACCCTTTAAAGTTAGCTTACTGTACTCACCCACAAAATTTTAACTTCTAGGTATCAGCTCTGCCCAGGGCATTGTGAAAACCAATATCATTTTGTGTTGAGATCGTATTCTATTAGTGGACCAGGTAGGTGCCTTCCTGAAAAATGTTCTTACTGCTTTTTCTCTGCATGCCCCTACAGCCCCTCTCCAGTTTTCTGAGGTCCCTCCACTGCTTTATCACTGTGCCCTCTCACAGCTCCTTCCCTGATATCCATATGTTCCACTCCACTTCCTCACTTTCCCAATCGTTGACCTTCACAGCTCATTAACCCATCTTTGTGTGCTCCCCCATAGCTCCCGCTCCCCCTATAGCACTTCCCCAATCTCTGTTCCCCTCTCTTCCTCAGTCCACATATGATTCTGACCCGAAGATCTTAGTGCCCGATCTCTGATCGCCTTCCATGGACAAAATTGGGAAACTTTTTAAAACAAATTCCCAGTGGTGGGATGTAATAACAAAAAATGTCTAATTGTTACAAAATACAGGGGCGTTTTGATTGGAGTAAAGTTGCCCCATGGGGAGCTGGGATATAAATGGAAAGCAGAGCACTTGGTTAATTCTTTGGCACAGGACGCTGAATATCAGGGATGTAGCGAACGTCGGAAAAAAAGTTCGCGAACATATTCGCGAACTTGCGCAAAAATGCGAGCGGTTCGCGAACGGTTCGCGAACCCCATAGACTTCAATGGGAAGGCGAACTTTAACATCTAGAAAAGACATTTCTGGCCAGAAAAATGATTTTAAAGTTGTTTAAAGGGTGCAACGACCTGGACAGTGGCATGCCAGAGGGGGATCAAGGGCAAAAATGTATCTGAAAAATCTGCCTGTGTGTGCTTGGAAGACAACTATCATCTGTCCCTGAAATCACTAACAGCTCTCCCCCTACACTATGTAGGGGGAGAGCTGTTAGTGATTTCAGGGACAGATGATAGTAAGTTTGCTGGCTAGTAATCTGCTTGATACTGCTCTGTATTGGAGGGACAGAAGTCTGCAGGGATTTGAGGGACATTTTAGCTTAGGTAGCTTTGCTGGCTAGTAATCTACTGTTCTCTTTAAACAACTGCCATACGTTGACCTTGTAGGCATTGTTTGCCCAGTTTTTTTGGACGCAGCCACTGAAGCACAGTTGCCAGAAAAAATATGCCATATAAATGCTGAAAATAGTCATTTTTTGCCATACGTTGACCTTGTAGGCATTGTTTGCCCAGTTTTTTTGGCCGCAGCCACTGAAGCACAGAGGCCAGAAAAAATATGCCATATAAATGCTGAAAATAGTCATTTTTTTGGTCGCAGCCACTGAAGCACAGTTGCCAGAAAAATTATGCCATATAAATGCTGAAAATATGCATTTTTTTGGTTGCAGCCACTGAAGCACAGAGGCCAGAAAAATTATGCCATATAAATGCTGAAAATATAAATTTTTTTGGTTGCAGCCACTGAAGCACAGAGGCCAGAAAAATTATGCCATATAAATGCAGAAAATATGCATTTTTTTGGTCGCAGCCACTGAAGCACAGTTGCCAGAAAAATTATGCCATATAAATGCTGAAAATATAAATTTTTTTGGTTGCAGCCACTGAAGCACAGAGGCCAGAAAAATTATGCCATATAAATGCTGAAAATATGCATTTTTTTGGTCGCAGCCACTGAAGCACAGTTGCCAGAAAAATTATGCCATATAAATGCTGAAAATATGCATTTTTTTGGTTGCAGCCACTGAAGCACAGAGGCCAGAAAAATTATGCCATATAAATGCAGAAAATATGCATTTTTTTGGACGCAGCCACTGAAGCACAGTTGCCAGAAAAAATATGCCATATAAATGCTGAAAATAGTCATTTTTTGCCATACGTTGACCTTGTAGACATTGTTTGCCCAGTTTTTTTGGTTGCAGCCACTGAAGCACAGAGGCCAGAAAAAATTAAACCAGTAGGGTTTGCACCCTAGTTTGTAACGGTGGCGGAGGGAGGAGGAGGACGCTAAAGGACAGCTGTGTGTGGAGTCATGAGGCTTGAAGAGAAGGACAGCTGCATAGAAGTCAGAACAAGTCTTCCGGCGTGCAGTAACCCTCCGAGATCCACCCCTCATTCATTTTAATAAAGGTCAGGTAATCGACACTTTTGTGACCTAGGCGAGTTCTCTTCTCAGTTACAATCCCTCCTGCTGCACTGAAGGTCCTTTCTGAGAGCACACTTGAGGCTGGGCAAGACAAGAGGTTCATGGCAAATTGTGACAGCTCTGGCCACAGATCAAGCCTGCGCACCCAGTAGTCCAGGGGTTCATCGCTCCTCAGAGTGTCGATATCTGCAGTTAATGCCAGGTAGTCCGCTACCTGCCGGTCGAGGCGTTCTTTGAGGGTGGATCCAGAAGGGTTGTGGCGCTGCCTTGGACAGAAAAACATTTGCATGTCTGACGTTACAGACTGGCCAAAGGGCTTTGTCCTTGCAGGTGTGCTCGTGGCAGGATTACTGGCACCTCTGCCCCTGGAATGTTGATGAGTTCCTGAAGTGACATCACCCTTAAAAGCATTGTACAACATGTTTTGCAGGCTGGTTTGTAAATGCCGCATCTTTTCGGACTTGTGGTATGTTGGTAACATTTCTGACACTTTATGCTTGTACCGAGGGTCTAGTAGCGTTGCGACCCAGTACAGGTCCTTCTCCTTAAGCCTCTTGATACGGGGGTCCTTCAACAGGCATGACAGCATGAAAGACCCCATTCTCACAAGGTTGGATGCAGAGCTATCCATCTCCGCTTCCTCATTATCAAGGACTGCATCATCCACGGTCTCCTCCCCCCAGCCACGTACAAGACCAGGGGTCCCCAAAAGGTCACCACTAGCCCCCTGGGAAGCCTGCTCCTGTTGGTCCTCCTCCTCCTCCTCCACAAAGCCACCTTCCTCCTCTGACTCCACTTCTGGCACCTCTCCCTGCGTTGCAGCAGGTGCCTGGGTTCGTTCTGGTGATTCCGACCAGAAATCGTGCGCTTCCAGCTCCTCGTCACGCTGGTCTACAGCCTCATCTGTCACTCGTCGCACGGCACGCTCCAGGAAGAAAGCGAAGGGTATTAGGTCGCTGATGGTGCCTTCGGTGCGACTGACCATATTTGTCACCTCTTCAAAAGGTCGCATGAGCCTGCAGGCATCGCGCATAAGCACCCAGTAACGGGGGAAAAAAATCCCCAGCTGTGCAGATCCAGTCCTACCACCCAGTTCAAAAAGGTACTCGTTGACGGCCCTTTGTTGTTGCAGCAGACGTTCCAACATAAGGAGCGTTGAATTCCAGCGAGTCTGGCTGTCAGAAATCAAACGCCTGACTGGCATGTTGTAGCGCTGCTGAATGTCAGCAAGGCGTGCCATGGCTGTGTAGGAACGTCTGAAATGGGCCGACACCTTTCTGGACTGGGTGAGAACGTCCTGGAATCCTGTGGTACTTGGAGACAAAACGTTGGACTATTAAATTTAACACATGTGCCATGCAGGGCACATGTGTTAAATTGCCTAGTCTCAACGCTGCCAACAGATTGCTTCCATTGTCACACACCACTTTTCCGATCTGCAGTTGGTGTGGGGTCAGCCACCGATCGGCCTGTGACTGCAGAGATGACAGGAGTACAGATCCGGTATGGTTTTTTGCTTTCCAGGCACGTCATCCCCAAGACAGCGTGACAACGGCGTACCTGGCACGTCGAATAGCCTAGGGGGAGCTGGGGGTGCACAGGTGTGGAGGAGGAGAAGGAGGACCCAGCAGCAGAGTAAGAAGAAGAAGAAGACGAGGTAGAGAGCGATGGAGGAGTAGAGGTGGTGGCAGAACCGCGTGCAATCCGTGCGGTGACACCAACTCCACTGTTGTTGTTGAGCTACCCATTCCCTGCTTCCCAGCCATTACCAAGTTCACCCAGTGGGCAGTGTAGGTGACATACCTGCCCTGACCATGCTTGGAGGACCATGCGTCAGTAGTCATATGGACCTTTGGCCCAACACTAAGTGACAGAGATGCGGTAACTTGGCTCTGCACATGTTGGTACAGGTGTGGTATTCCCTTTTTAAAAAAAAAATTGCGGCTGGGTACCTTACACTGCGGTGTCCCAATTGCTACAAATTTGCGGAAGGCCTCAGAGTCCACCAGCTGGTATGGTAAAAGCTGGCGGGCTAAGAGTGCAGACAAGCCAGCTGTCAGACGCCGGGCAAGGGGGTGACAGTCAGACATTGGCTTCTTACGCTCAAACATGGCCTTCACAGAAACTTGGCTGGTGGCAGATGACTGGGAATGGGAACAGGTGGTCAAGGTGGAAGGCGCGGAGTGGAGGGTGGTTCAGACGGGTCAAGGAGAGCAGAGGTAGAGCAGTAAGATGCTGGACCAGAAGGAGTGTGGCTTTTAGTTTGCCTGTTGCCTTTGAGTGTGTTGCTCCCAAAGTGCTTTGTGCTTGCCCGCTCATGTGGCCTTCGCATAGAAGTTGTGTACCTATGTGGCTGTTGGGCTTACCAAGGCTCAGTTTCTGACTGCACTCATTGCAAATTACAATGCTTTTGTCAGAGGCACACACATTAAAAAATCCCACACTGCTGACTTTTTGGAAGTGTGCGATCTGGCCGGTAACAGTAGAAGTTGGCGGCATTGGCGGCAATGGCGGGTGCGTTGGCCGGCTGAACACAGGTGCCGATACATGTTGTTGCCCTACTGATCCCTGCGGGCTGTCCTCCCTGCTTCTTCTAAGTCTTATTCTCCTACTGCCTCTCTGACTCTCCGTCTCTCCATCTGAACTACCCTCCTCTTGCCTCTTCTACTACGGCACCCACAAAACATCAATCTCCTCATCATCATCATTCTCCTCAGATGCATCAATTTCTTCTGACACATCACAGAAGGAAGCAGCAGCGGGGACCTCCTCCTCATCACTCATTATGTCCATCTCTATCGTGTTCTCTGCCAGAATTAAATCTGGTGTAAGGTCCTCATCTCCTTCATCTTCTTCTGGCAATAATGGTTGCGCATTACTCAGTTCAAGAAAACTCATGGGAAAAATAACTCCTCTGACCCCAGTGAAGAAGGGGCACGGTGTGTGGAGGAAGTGTTACGTGGGGTGGCCATAGCAGTGGAGGATGAGGAGGATGTTGTGGTAAAGTTAGAAACGGTAGAGGATGGGGTGTGCTGTGTAAGCCAGTCAACTACCTCTTCAGCATTTTGGGAGTTCAGGGTCATTGGCTTTTTAAAACTGGGCAATTTGCTAGGGCCACAGGATTGCATAGCAGCACGGCCCCTAGCACGGCCTCTGCGTGGCGGCCTGCCTTTGCCTGGCATTATTTTTAAAAAAAACAACCAACAACAACAAAAACTCAGTTGGTTTTTCTGTGGAAACGATAATACACACAGCTAGATGGCGGGTTGAAGAAAACAGTGTGCAAATAATGCCTACAAGGTCAACGTATACACTACTACAGCGGTGGATACGGATTACGTAAAATATATGAATGCTGCTTGAAAAAAAGTAACTCAAGTGGTTTTTCTAGAGACGATAATATTATCAATATTTAGACAAAATGTGAACAAGCTCACACAGCTAGATGGCGGGGTTGAAGAAAACAGTGTGCAAATAATGCCTACAAGGTCAACGTATACACTACTACAGCGGTGGATACGGATTACGTAAAATATATGAATGCTGCTTGAAAAAAAGTAACTCAAGTGGTTTTTCTAGAGACGATAATATTATTCAATATTTAGACAAAATGTGAACAAGCTTCACACAGCTAGATGGCGGGTTGAAGAAAACAGTGTGCAAATAATGCCTACAAGGTCAACGTATACACTACTACAGCGGTGGATACGGATTACGTAAAATATATGAATGCTGCTTGAAAAAAAGTAACTCAAGTGGTTTTTCTAGAGACGATAATATTATCAATATTTAGACAAAATGTGAACAAGCTCACACAGCTAGATGGCGGGTTGAAGAAAACAGTGTGCAAATAATGCCTACAAGGTCAACGTATACACTACTACAGCGGTGGATACGGATTACGTAAAATATATGAATGCTGCTTGAAAAAAAGTAACTCAAGTGGTTTTTCTAGAGACGATAATATTATCGATATTTAGACAAAATGTGAACAAGCTCACACAGCTAGATGGCGGGTTGAAGAAAACATTGTGCAAATAATGCCTACAAGGTCAACGTATACACTACTACAGCGGTGGATACGGATTACGTAAAATATATGAATGCTGCTTGAAAAAAGTCACTCCGGTGTTTTTTCTGGAGACGGTAATATTATGGATATTTAGACAGAATGTGAACAAGGTCACACAGCTAGATGGCGGGTTGAAGAAAACAGTGTGCAAATAATGCCTACAAGGTCAACGTATACACTACTACAGCGGTGGATACGGATTACGTAAAATATATGAATGCTGCTTGAAAAAAGTCACTCCGGTGTTTTTTCTGGAGACGGTAATATTATGGATATTTAGACAGAATGTGAACAAGGTCACACAGCTAGATGGCGGGTTGAAGAAAACAGTGTGCAAATAATGCCTACAGGGCAAATAATGCCTAAAAGGTCAACTTATACACTACTACAGCGGTAGTAAAATAAAAAAAAGTAAAATAAAAAAAAAATGAATATTAAAAAAAAAAAATTAAAGTTGGTGCTGCTGAACTACTAGGAGCAGCAGATTAGCACACCAGTCCCACTCCCCAACACTGCTAGACTAATAGCACTGGGCTCTTATAGTAGTAGTAGTAGTAGTAGTAAAACAACAAAAAAATAAATAAAAGCAGTCCTTACAAGGACTACTGTTATTGCAGCAGTCAGCAGATGAGATCAGAAGCAGGACAGCTGCCCACTGCAGCTACATACAGAGCACTGCAGTAGAAGGTAGATTACTAGCCAGCAAAGCTACCTAAGCTTAAATGTCCCTCAAACCCCTGCAGACTTCTGTCCCTCCAATAACAGAGCAGTATCAAAACGATTACTAGCCAGCAAACTTTCAACTGTCCCTGAAATCACTAACAGGCAGCAGCTCTCTCCCTACACTATCTCTTCAGCACACACAGGCAGAGTGAAAAAACGCTGCAGGGCTTCGGTTTTTATAGGGAAGGGGAGTGGTCCAGGGGAGAGCTTCCTGATTGGCTGCCATGTACCTGCTGGTCTGGGGTGAGAGGGCAAAAAATGGCGATGACAATGGCGAACCCAAAATGGCGAACGTCGCGCGACGTTCGCGAACTTCCGGCGAGCGCGAACACCCGATGTTCGCGCGAACAAGTTCGCCGGCGAACAGTTCGCGACATCTCTACTGAATATCTTTGGTGCAAGGCACTGTACATAGCAGCCCATCATCATACATTGTATGGCATATCACACTTGTTGTGAACAGGGTACTAGGTGAGATTCATCTTCGATCTGAAAATGTTCCAATCTTGTCTATGCTCTATGCCTAGGCAAAACAGTAGCCAACAGAATATGCTGGAAGCAACCAAAACCCTGCTTTTATACGGGTAGTAGTTACTGGGGCAATATGCACATTTTACTAAATCTAGTTCAAATGAACCCCACTGTATAGAACTACCGTATACAGACTTATCTATACACTCACACTCTATACACTCACTAAGTTCCAGGTTAAATTCCATAGATAATGGCATGGCCACAAAACATGAAAGTAGTAAAGTTGTGTGATGTTGCAAACCAGGCGTTTTAGCGAGACCAGTTTCTAGTGTATCAGGTCATTGATCAGTACCATTTGGAACAAAAAAGGTCCAGGGTCTTCTATATCCTCATCATTATACACCGTATCTTGTTCACAATGGGAGTTTGTTATAGTCTCAAGGAAAAGTTTCTTATATAAGAACCACTGAGAAGATATATTCATCCCCTACCCCACGGTTTAAAGTAAGGAGGGCACCCGCAGTGTTTATGGAGCATGAGTCGTTGCCAGATTTAATACAACCGATTCAGGATGCGAATTCATGAGTAGCAAGTGGATACACAAGTCTTTCCTGTAAACATCCACAGAAGAATTAGTGGGAAATGCATTTTTACTTCCCATTTTACCAGTTGGACAAAGGCCACAGGAAAAGCAACAGGAAATAAGCACTATTATTTGTCCCCCTTGACGTGCTCCATTTTTTTCTTGCCTTCATTTATCAAGTGGTAATGCAACAAGTGCATTTAAGACTTTAACTGTTTCTATATACAAACTGCTTGCTTCGGTTATAGAGTAAGTAAACTATTTTTGGTTGAAAGTTACCGCTCAGCCTTTGGGTGAAACTTTTAAAAATGACAGGAAACCGTTATGTTGATGGAAGATATTTTTTTTCATTGTTTGGAAAAAAAAAATAAAATTCAGACTTTTTTGCTAGCACATTAAAAACATGACACAAGAAGAAATAAACATATTTACATTTGTTTTGGTTATAAATATACATTATATACATAACAATGCTATAAAATGTAAAAACTTCAGTGCTTTTGATTTTTTTTTTCCCGTTAAATTATTGAAATGCTAGGTTTCTAAATGACAGCAAGCCACATCCAAAAACATGTATTATTGAATCTTGGGAGTTGTATAGGTGTGCTGGAGTAAATTCCCGCAGGCCACTGATGGGGTGTTTTAGGTTTCCTAAAGATAGCCAAGTGTATGGGGACAGCTCAGTAGTACATAATATATTCCTTTTCACTGTTTAGGTAGTTGATTAACCAATACCCGTTAAGAGATGACTGTAAGTGCTTATCTCCGCTAGTCTGTTAATTATTGTTGCAGTTTACATGATAAAGAATGGAGGATATGTTGTTGACAACTACGATGTTTCTAGCTTTAAAGCAGAGGGACGTTGCCTCTTAGTAGAGTCCTGCAGCAGGTCGGGTAACCGCGGGTTACCCCCAAAAACCTGCGGGTTGCAGGTAGATGTTTCGGGAGCAGGTAGACGCAGGTCATTGGTTCTCCAGGTTTGCGGGTCCTTCTCGATAGCAAGTTTTACTCCTTTTTTCATGATCACGCCTACTTCCAATGAGGTCACTTCCGGTTTACAATGACAGCACTTCCTGTTTTACCCCCCTTTTTTTGGATCACGGCGACTTCTAATGATGTCACTTCCGGTTTACAATGACAGCACTTCCTGTTTCTTGATGGTCAGCGGGTCTCGGATCAGGTTGCGGATAAGGTACTTGTGGGTCGGGTAGCGGGTCCAAGCAGGTAAGTATGCGGGTTGTGGGTCGGGTATAACAAATTGGTTCCGCGCAGGACTCTACCTCTTAGTGCTTTAGGAATTGACATTAGACTGCAAAAATGATTATCGCTATTTACATTTCTGAATACAACTTTGTTCTTAGCGTTCTCAACAAAAAATGAAGAAGCAGTGAGTGTGGGCATAGAGTATTGTTTGGTTATGTCATTACTTAGAGGCCTGATAATGAACATGACAAACCATCTTAGAGCTTTACTCTGAAACCATACATTATAATGCTGTAATAAAACAAGTGGAAACCTCTTTAGAATAAATGGCTTATCCTAGAGTGTTCGGCTTATTGTAGTCCTGTCATATTAATAGATACATGCGCGTTGAATTGTGACATTCAACAGGTATTATAATGGGTAAGAATTAGAGGCTTTCCTGATAAAATTAAGGCTGTGATAAATAGAGAGGAATTACAACACTCATAGTGTTTTCTTTTTTCAATACAAAATATACTTCTAATCACAATAATTAGTGCAAAAGGAATTATTAAAAGAGTCCAGCTTGATTGACATGGTACGCAATGTAAGGCTTTGACTAAAGTTTGCTGGCCAAACAGCATTTTGGGTGATATGCCCAAGAATTTTAATTAAAAACTTTTTTTTTATTTAAGATACAGCAATATCCACTTGTTGCTTTACAGCAGTTCATCCAAAAACCTCTTGCTGGTGTATGTATGGTGAAAACAATTGTCTTAGCTTAATACTGGTCAGGTATTACATGGGAAAGCAGTGAACATTAGCCAACACGATGTAGACTTTTGGACATGCTTTAGGCACTTCAAAACTCAAGAGGACAACATGGAGACCTTGACAGCTTCGATTCTGCATAGCTAAACAATTATGAATCCACAAATTATTGATATATGGCATTGACTGCCAACATCCATTGCTGTCAGCACCTCACATTTGCAATTTTACATTATGACATGGAGTAAAAAACTCAAAGGACACTTTAAGAACTAGCTTAAACAGTAAAACGTCTTTAACATTAACTTATGTCTTGCTTGTGTTTTGTTTTCTTCCAGTTTTTTTACATTCAGTTGATCAGGTTACTAAAAATCCAGAGCTAAAGGTTAAAGTCTTTTTGCATCCTGCAAGTTCACAGTTTTTGACCCTTCAGCTAAGATTATTCGATCTTCTGAAAGCAGCAAGTTGCATGAGAAAATATATTTCTCCTCCAGTCCACCGAAGCCCTTTTCTGTAAACAACGGAGCTACATGGCAGGCCTCTTTCCTTAGTTGTCCTTTTGGAGACACCTTGCACACTGAATATCTGGATATTCAACTCATGTTTTATACCTGCCAAAGCAAAAGTAATACAGATGAGTTAGTACTGTTCAATGTATAGCTTTCATCTGTCTATAAACAATTCTTTCTTGTATTCAGTGATTCCTGAGACAGTTTGCTATTGAAATGCATAAAGCATTTGTCCCTATTGGCATCTAACGCTGCAGCCAGATGGAAGATCTTCATGTGGCATTTAAATGCCAAAATAATGTCTTTAAATATTCTGTGAAGGTTCCCCCCTAAGGCTCTTGGCAGAGAAGCAGAGGTCATTTAACAAGTGAAGATTGCTGCAGGCCCTTATGCTTTTACAAAGCTCACCTGTCACTTGGAAAAGACTGAGCTTGCAAATTTTAATAGGCTGCACAGTAGGCTGGGCTAAGCAGGTTATTAGCAGTAATACATGGCAACACAATAGTCCTACATTATTTTGGAGTCAGGAAGGAATTTTTACCACCCTCTGAGGCAAATTGGAGAGGCTTCAAATTGTTTTTTTTTCCGCCTTCCTCTGGATCAACTAGCAGGTAGGCAGGTTAAAATAGAGTTAAAAGGTTTCAACCTAATTTAATATGTATTATCCCCAGTATGGGGCATCAGTTATCAAATGGGGCATCAGTTATCCCCAGCTACCTGAATGTTGCATTAGCCTGCTTAACTGAAGCCTATTTTACAGTAAAAAACATTTAATTAATTTGTTAAAAACGGGTACAGATAGTGATAAAAATTCCACTAAATGAATAAAAATGCCATACTTTGCCTTTTTCCCCCAGCCTGTTTCAATACTGTATGAGACAATGCTTACTGTAGGTTGAGTAGATGATACTAGTGACAGACAAGTTTAGCTTCATGGAGCTCATCTGTGTAAATGTTATTTTTATGTAGTGTTGCTACTAAAAGTAGCTAAAAGCATAACTGCCATACTTAAAATACCAGTACAACTGCCATTCAATGGCAAGTTGCTGATTGCTGCTCTTTGTGTTAGTGCATTATTAGTATTCATTCATTGAAAGCATTGAGTGCAATCATAAAACCGCCATAGGTTAGTAAAAGCTAGATAAAAGCATAATTCGAAAGGGATAATTAGCCAATAACATTATTCATTTAAGTCAGTTGGTGATGGTTTACTGTTTAGAATTGAATTGAGTGTTTAATTCTCATAAGGCAGAGGTATAAGTATCAGTTTAAGCAAATAAACTCAGTGGTAGGTTGGTTTAAGATGATATGCCCTTACCTCTGTAGCTATCACACATTCGTTCCGTTCTTCAGCTATTACATAAACTGACTGGTACATTGAGTCCCTTGAGGAACATATCGTTGATATTCTACACTCTGGCTTATCACTGCAGATAGAAAAACACAAAGTAAGGAAAATAATCTTGAGAACAGTGGAAATTGTTACATTATCCCTTTAGTCATGAGTAGATTAGCTCACTGCTTCTGCCCATCTCACTGCCTGTCTCTATAGACAACTCAACAGTCCTATAACAATAAAGTAGGATCTATGTCTGAATATACCTCTAATAGTTGCAATATTAATTAGCTAACACGGAAAGCTTCAGTAATGCATTATACATGTTAAAGTAGTTTTGTTTTCCGTGTTTTAAAATACAGCTTTAGAAGGCATAAACACACATTACAATAGTACATATTAATGTTTATGCCCCTGTTCCCTTCACTGTTTCCAGTAAGCAGAAAAGAATTTTCAGTTTGAGTATATGCACAAATGTATATTTCAGTTTTTGCATACACGTCATACACATCTGGTTACATAAATGATTTGGATTGCTCATCAGTATACTATTTATGATGAATTCAATGGCATCTGGACTAGCTACCCAATCACAAGCAAAGCTAAGCATTTTTTTTTTCAGATTAGATTCTCACCTGTGAAAACGAAGAGGAAATTTCTCTTCTTCTAAACATTTCTCACTGTTATGGAATTTATTTCCTTTTCCGATTCCACTACTGACATTGCCTATCGTTCCATGAGTTAGATTACAGTCCAAAGTGTGATTTTTCAGTTTGTAATTCGATTTTTCAATGCCACAGTCCACTTCCAGGTCTTTCTTCTTGTTTATATTCTTAAGCTGCGATGCTGAAATCAAGTTATCTTTTTGGAAATCAGATAAATTGTTCATTGTGTTACTCTCATGCAAGGGCTGTTTACGGAAATGCCTAAAAGTTATTATAACCATGCAGAGCAAGACAAGAACCCCCACAAAGCCAGCACCCATGAACACTGCAACCCATGGAAAATCTACTTTGGATTCTGCTGGATTTTCACAAAGATTCCCCATGAAGCCAGGAGGACAATCACAACTTAAGTTGTCGTCGTAAGGTCCAATATAGCATGTTCCTCCATTTTTGCAACGCAAATTGCATTTGTTGGTTTTCACATTACAGGTTTTCCCTATGTATCCTGGTGGACATTCGCAATAATAATCATTGACAGCATCAGTGCAGATCCCTCCATTGGAACATGGGTTTTTTGCACAGTCATCTATATTAATTGCGCAGGTGGGGCCAGTAAAACCAGGACGGCAGCGACACAACTGTGTTTTTCCAAAATCAAAGCACTGACCTCCTGTAAAACCATAAAAGACATATAGTTACCTTTACTAAAATAGAAAGACATCAGATAGGCAAACACTTCTTTACATCATGGTGGTCCAACTGGTAGTTTGCATTCCAGATTATGGCCCTTATGGGATTTTTATGGTCCCTAGTTTGTCCAAAGATTCTACAGATCTCTTTGTATATTTTCCTTATTTTAAGATAATGCAGCTTTTGAACATGTGTATTGAAAAATAATTGCCCCAATTCATGTAAAAGATGCACAGCACTGCTTTACATACTATAAATATTGCATAGTGCAAATATTCTTGCAAGCCGTGGGGTACTGGAATCAGATTTACTTTACAAACCAATTCAAGAGTTTATTATTATAGAATTATAATATTAAAAATAAATCTGAAAGGGGGGTGTAGGGTTCTGTGTTGCCTTCATTTGTTGCACATACCCTGTAGTTACGCAGTAGTAATGAATAGAGAATATTACATGCGCAAAGAATTAATTCGAAAAAGAGAAGACTGCTGTTAAAAGTTTAAACACTAATTACTGCTACGCACCATTCAGGCAGGGATTTCTTGTGCATTTGTCAACTTTCTTTTCGCAGTTGGAGCCTGTGAAGCCTAGAGGGCAATGGCAGGTATAGCTGGCCCCGATATCTCTCTCTCGGCATGTGCCACCATTAAAGCATGGCGAGTTTCCACAATTCAGAACGCTTTTCTCACAGTGGCTTCCATCATACCCTTGAGGACATTCACACCTATAACCATTTTCCAAATCCTAAAAAAAAAAACATGTAAATTAACATAAACAAGTTGCCTGTATCAAACGCTGCCTGAATGAACTGGTTCTTTTTGTCTCTTACTGTGCAGCTTGCCCTGTATTTTTTTTTTTTAATCAATAAAATATCACTTACCCTACAGCTGCCACCATTCCTGCATGGGTTGCTGTCACATTCTCTTATTTTGTCTTCACAGTTGACACCACTAAAACCTGGTAGGCAAGAACAGGTGTAGCTTCCCTGTCCTGTGTTCGTGCAGGTTGCTCCATTTTTGCAGGGTTTATGATGAGTACAGTAATTTAAATCTGTAAGAATGGTAAAAGTTATATTATAACGAGGTTGACCTTGGTGAATTTCAGAAGGGTCAATAGTCATTAGGTCACATTCATTCAGTTCTGTAAGGGTATATTTTATGTAAATTGAATTGAAGGTACAATTGAAGTAAATCAAATCATTCCTGAGCCTCATCAGCTTCAAGAATAATTTGTGCTCTTCAATTGAATATGTACCAGATGTCATCTATAATATTTTTAGTCTGCAATAGTCTGTTATTTATAGTTTTTTATTATTCTTTTAATCGTATTAAAGGTTTCCTCTAAAAAAAATAATAGCTATGTAACAAAAGCAAGAAACCTAATATCTTCAGGACAGCTATATAACAACATACAATTAGACATATTAAAGGGAACACAAACCATCCATTACAGAGTTTCTCCACCTAAATGTTACTGGGCTACCTCCCTTAGCATACGCCAACATATTATCAAAGCATGCTGGGAGCTGTAGTCTAGTAACATCAAGAATAGACTAATAAATGAACACTTCTTAATAAAACATTTCCTCATTCAACAAGATTCAAGAAGATCTTTCAATGAGAATCGTGCATGCGCTGTGTTCAACTATTCTTCCTTGTTATTTGTTCATGTGATTGTGTTGGAGGCATTACAAATACTTTTTCAAGCTCTGAACATGAAAACAACATGTACTACTAATAGGGATGATACCAACTGTAGAATCATTTTGGATATGTAAATAAGGTTGTAATGCCCAATATAAATAGCCATGGAAAGTATAACAGCTTAAAAACAGTTAAAGAGATTGTAACTGCAGAATATGTGACGAAACCCAGATATATACATAATAATGTCTATACTATATATATGAACTATAATGGAGGAATATTATGTATATATCTGGGTTCCGTCACATATTCTCCAGTTACAATCTCTTTAAAATAACAGAATGCTTTGGGAATAATATGATACTGACCTTGGTCACAAAAAAGACCACCCCAGCCTTCATCACAAATACACTGCCACTGAACCTGGCATGTCCCATGTCGACAGCCACTATGGGGTATGCACTCATTGCAGAAGCGACCTTGCCATCCTGGGCGACAACTGCAAAACATAAAATAAGCAAATACTGAGTTATTTTGTGACACACAAAGCTTTTCTGCCTACTGGATAAAATATTCGGGAAACTCTGTTCTAAGGTAAACATTTATAAAGTGCCTGCAAGCCGGGCAGCTGCTGAATGTGCTGCATTAGTGAGCAGACAAAAGGCAACACATAAGTATAAAAGCAGGCATTTCCTGTGGTTTGTCTCAGGCACAAATATTCCCAAGTACTCCATTCCTCGTATTGCCTTATTACACCAACGTACAGTGAACCCCAATAATGCAAGTGACAGGAAAGTGACAGGAAACTCTGTAAAATGTTCTCAGTATTATTAAAAAATACGCATTGTGACATTGTTAGTCACTTTCCTGCAATGCGAATGACTATTTGTCAAGAGTTAGAAATGGCTGACGAACAGCCAACAATAGGTTATACTGATCCTGTAGGGAAGACTCACAATAGCCCTTGCAGAAATCAATCCAAAAGGGTTTCCCCTCTTCGACTGATGAATGCTGGGCTATTGTAAACCTATCGCAGGGTATCGCTCTTTCTGTCATAGGAACCAACAGCTACACATCCCATAACTTAAATAGTGTTTCTGTAGGAAACTTGCAACCTTGACTTTGTTGAATGGATGTTTTAATTGTGATATAAAAACCTCTACTTACGTGCATTCTCCGGGTTTGTTACAATAGCCGTTCTGCTCACTGCACCCATCCAGGCAAATGGCTGTAAAAAAACAAAGAAAACAAAGTGAAACTAAGCTCTCATGTAAATATTGCAACTACAATCAAGCCATCTGCGTTGTTCTATATACACAACAAACACAAGCAGGACAGGACTAACTGCAGCCAGACTGATACTACAAGAGGAGGAATGCTTGAAAAACAAAGCCATTGTCAAAACATTTATTGCCGGCAAAGGTGCAGAGTCTCAGGTTCAAAATGAGCTAGAACACAGCCAAAGAGTGAGCAGTCCATACTGCAATATAAGCAAGTGACCTTGGGATCTGACTGTATGTATATGCCAGACACAGAATAACAATAACAGAGATGTCTACCCTGCAGTGCTTCACAGAAGTAACAAAGAATTCAGCAACAAATGCTACACCTTTGCTACATGTTTTGGGTTTCTGTACAAGACCAAGGTTTTCAAAGCCCCTTAGTATTAAAGATCTATGTCCCTGGAGACCCCCCTACATAGCTCCCCATGTTCATTTCTGCTGATTCAGCTAATAATATCAGCCCTGGCAGCCCGATTTTCTGCTTGATGATTTCAGCTGACCCCTAAGCTTAGCTGCTCAACAGCAGCCCAGAGCACACTGAGCATGTGCAGTGTCACTGACACTCAAAATATGGCCTCACAAGATCCAAGATGGCAAGCTCCTGTGAATCATTACTGTTATAGGGCTGCTGAATCTATGTACAGGTAGAGTAAGTTCAATATATAAAATTCGGCATTTCTAGACATATTCGTGTTTTAGTTTGCCATTAACAGTTGTTGCATGGTTGCTTGTAATGGTTCTCGAACAGCCGGCCCCAGGGAGAAGTATGGAACTATTTTAAAGGAATCTTGCACACTGCAAAATGGTCAACCTTGCTCTAGACAGAACCAGATTTATTAATTACTAAACCTCAAATTTTTATGGTTGGGCTTTTCGGGGCAAAATGTAGAATTTTTTGTGGAAAAAAAACCCTCACATTTTCGAGATTATTATACCCTGATGCTGCAAAAAGCGTGAATGCAAAAATCTGCCATCTCCGACCTGTCAAGGTCCTGTATAAGTCAATGGGAGATGTCCCTAACCCAATTTGAAGATATCTTGGTTTGCTCTGGGTTTAGCCTAATAATCCAAAAAAATTCAGGGTTTTCAGGCAAAAACCGAAAAGGAGAAAAGTACGAAAAAATTGTACGATTCAGGTTTTCACTCAATTTAATCGAGTCTTTCCGTGATTATTTTAATGATAAATAAGGTCATGTCGCGGATGGGAGTTTGGTCGAGTTTTCTTTATTAAGCCAAACAGATAAATTTGGAGTTTAGTAAATAACCCCGTATGTGTTCTGGAAAAAACTTTCACTCATTGGTATTACCTATTGTTTAATTTATTTGTACAGCTAATTTTTGTTTTATGACGAGTTCACATTTACATGTCAGTAAGCATTAACACACAGGAATTGCTCATGTTACCCCACCGCATTTAGTAAAGTATGCACAAGTTCATATAGAAAAGTCTGGCAGTGTTGCAGGCTCCAACAGCGTAAATATAAACTATTCCCTAAATATAAATAAGAATAGGGATTAACACCTTTTAACAAAATCAAGGGAATACCTTGTGCTAAAACACCTTCTCTGATTAATTTGGCATTCTTGATTGACATGACTAGCCCTGCCTCCCATACTAGTGTGTATAATACTGTTCTATTAATGCCTCTGTTGGGGCGAGAAGCGTGGAGATTGCCATTCCAAAGTAAAATTGCATACATACATAGGAATGCTCTCTGCATGCAACAATTGATTCTCCAATAACTGTATAATGGAAACAACTAGCAGAAAGGTAAGCATGACAGTGTGTACTTAGCTGGTATAATGTGTGATTTTATAAGGCAAATCATACAAATCACGCATACAGACCATTCACACAATAGCTCCTTTCGCAAAACATGTTATGGCTAGTGGCAATCTATAAACATCACTGTATTCGTCATTGTTATGTATGGCAACCCCCGCCCCTCAATAACTGAGCTGATTTCAAGGCTCACTTTTAATATATGTGCCTTAAGATCACATAATTAAGGAGCTCCGAGCCAAAACATGTAGACTAAGAAAATAAAATTAATATTATATGCTGCTGTATATGTATTAGACTTGTGTTTTTCTTCCTTCTCTTTACCAATGTCTCACATTCCTATCATAGCTAACACCCAGCTTTCCCCAGTGAAGCATCACTACCAAGAATTAGGTCTGCAGGTGTCAGAAAACATTATTTTACACGCGTTTACACTGAAAAAATGTAGGGATAAATGTAAAGTATTGTTTGAAGGGGACATTTAGCTGCCAAAACAACTCAGAATTCTAAGAACTTTTGAATTGACATGATTGTTTTTCCATGATATTAGCAGTTATAAATTTTAAAGGTTTACATTATGTTGTTTTGGTGGGTATATGTCCACTTTAAGTTTAGAAACACAAGAATCTTTTGGACGTTGATTAAGGAGAAAAGGGCAATAATCTCAGTGCAGAAGACAAGCAAACTGGCACAGGGTATATGAAGAAACACAGGAAGCAAGTTTTTGAACTGTACATCCCACAAAAAAAACTATTAGGGTGATTGTGAATGTTTTGTTGCTCCAAGGTAAAGACTGGAATTTGAGGCAATTTCTGTTCACAAACCAGGACTGGCAACCTGCAGGTTTTAACAAATGCCAGAGGGGCTGCATTAAGATGACATAAACAGTGTCTAGTCATTGGGCCTGTGAGGGGCTGTTTCTGTCCAGTGTCGGACTGGGATGCCAGGGGCCCACCAGAAAATCTTAGGCTGAGGGCCCACTTTCCAAACTATTATACCTCCTCCCTTCACTCAACCTCTTTATTTTCCTAGTCTTGTTTTTCTCCATACCATTCTTCCATTATTAAGCCTCTAAATTCCCATAAAAAATAGGGAATGACCATGAAATAGGCCAAATGGTTAAAAGCAAGAGGCCCACTGACACCCACCGGGAGTCCCGACACTGTTTGTGTCTGTGTACTTGAAATGCCTATTTTGAATCTCAGCTAGAACCTGCTCTGCAGGTGCTCAAGTGCTTGTTTAAAACCTTCTAGACCCTTTACTCAGAAGGTATTAATATTTCACCAGTGCCATTTTAGTACCACAGTACCCTAAAGCAAAACAGTCATTGTTAGCATTGGGTTTTGCTTTAGGGCCATTCTGTGGTACTAAAATGGCACTGGTGAAATATTAATACCTTCTGAGTAAATCCTATTTATTAATCTTTTTCCCCTTTTAATAACATTGGGATTAGTCATAATTTTTACCGGCCAGGCCGTTAAAATAGCGGCCAGGTGGCAACCCTAACAATGAAAGACAAAACTGCAGTCAGGCTCTATGTCATCAAGGTCTCTTTGTAGGCCAAATCCTCTCCTATACAGGTGAGTAGCAGATGCTTTACAGAGCCGGCTGTGGTGCCATTAAGGTAAAGTTCTCTTTCATCATTTTTATTTCATTGTACACAACAAAATAATGCTTTTTTTTCTTTTGGTCCTCACACCTCGTGGAAACTTTGTAGGCGGCTTCTCTGAGGAATAACATTACTCCCCAGTCAGGACGAGGTATATCGTTTTTTATACTTTAAACTAGAGGAGCTAGCGAAACAGAACAGCTGAGGGGAAAATAAAAAGAGGTCTTAACATGTGGTGGGCCCTTTTTTTTTTTTCCAAGACTGTATAAATCAGGGATGTCCAAATACCTACAGCGAGTTTGCCTACAACTCCCAGAATGCACCCAACTTGTAATTAAACAGGATTGACAACACGTAACTGCAAAATTCTAACAAATATTTAATAACATATTTCCACATCCAAATTTCTTCCTCCTCAGGTGCCCCTCTAATGTTTAGGACGGACCCAGGGCCTTTTCTGCCCTGCCATGGGTTTTTTTGTCATTTTCTTTCTGTGAGGAAAGTGGATCACACAGTCCCTCCCTCAAGCTCATCACTGGGAAAACGAAGTCCAAACAAGCAGCCAGTTAATTTGCCGCTGTTTTTTTGTGCCTGGGTGACATTGATTTTGTGCACTTACAAGAGCCTCGTTTAATGCCTGGTTGACTCTGAACAAGGCATTTTCATCTACACATACGTCCCCCTCCTCCTCTTATATTCTCCCCTCCGTTTCAATGAGATAACAGCTGCTACTGAAACCCTCCCCTCCTTCCTACAGCTTTTCTCTGAGCTCCATCCCCTCGGGCCATAAATCCAAGTATAACAATAACAACGCGTGGCGCGCAACAATTTCCCCGCCATCGGCAGCGTGAGTATGGCGCGTGCCATGTGACCAGTTTGACTCTATCTGGTCAGAGCAACCCCAATCGCTGCACTATTAGCGCCAAACTACACGATGGGTCAAGTACACTAGGCCCCGCCCACCTCAATTACTGAGGCGTATGATTCGCTATAATAATGGCTCCTCCCTGCCGGATATTTGTTTGACATTTTGGCGCTTGATGGACTACACCAATTTGCCTTACGTTTTACCTCACCTTGTTGCACTTTTCTCTTTACACTCACTAATACAACTGTTGTCTGTCATGAACTCCAACAAAATGGTTCACACAGTGAAATAAACAGAGATGGCAACTCTACTAATAGTCATGGATCCGTTTTTGTTCTCTCTAACAGTATTGTGCAGGGTTGCCACCTGGCCTGTATTTTACGGTCCTGGCATGTAAAAATGGTTGATCCCAATGTTATTAATAGGGAAAAAAGATAAATATATTGGCCTGTATAAAGGCCGGTATTTTTTTCCAGAAAAGGTGGCAACCCTAGTTGCCAGGTCGGCGGTTTTCCAGCCTAATTGGGCTGCTAATTTAAAGCCCAGGCAGGTTTTGAAAGTACAAACTAGCCAAGTTATAGATTTGGGAAACTTTTTGGGCCTTTGTCTGTACTTTGGAAGCCAAAGTTTTTTCTTTTTTGCCCTAATATGCCAAGCCTGCGTCTCCCAATGCATGTTGGGTAATTTAGTTTTTGTTTTACAAATTTGCCGACTGCTAAGTTTAACGTAAGACTACAGTACCCAGCATGCAATGCAATGGGATTGACTTGTGTAGAAGTTAGGAGTTACCAGATTTTGGGCTCTGTGCCTCAGTTTCCTGTCCCTCGCATTTTTCGGTGACTTACCTCAATTTCAGACAATTTTGGGGCAAAAATTTGCTGGCCACCAAAATGTCTAGAGGTTCACCTGTTTTACCAATATTTATTGACATCGTATATGTATTAGGGCCTTATAGGGCCCCTGTACCTCCTGGGCTCCCCTCTGTAGTTACGCCTCTGGTGATGGGTGGATCTGTTCCATTTTGCTTCATGGAACAATATGGTAAATATTCCTTTTTAGACTTTTTTTTCACTAAACTTATTGTGCTATTTTTGGGCTACTTTTGAAATGCCTCTTGGTTAGTTTCGGGCTCGTTTTGTAGCTGACTTTGGCTGGTTTTTGAAAATTAGACCTGGCACTAGGGTTGCCACCTTTTCAGGACATTTTTATCGGCCGTGGTGGGAGAGGGCACAAAAGAGGAGGATGCAAAAGGGGGCGGAGCCGTGGGGGGTCATGACGCAAAGAGCGGCAGAGCCACATCGCGCGATGGCCAGAAGGCGAAGAAAAGGTATGTTTGGAGTGGAGGGCCAAGGGCTTTTGGTAAGGGTTTTACAAATTTACCGGCTACTACATTGCCGGTAAATTTGTAATACCGGCCTTGGCAGGTGGAAATACCGGCTGGATGGCAACCCTAGCTACAACTCTAGTGACTGACCACAGCTACTGTGACTTGGCCAAATGTTAGAATAGCTACCAGTTTACATTTGGTTTGGGGAGATTATGTGAACCCATGGGATATAGATTATGCTTGAATCCATTGAATTTTAAACAATAGTTTCTAGGAATCTGTTGAGTGAATTTTTGTCTTTGACTGGGTAAAATGTGCATGTCTACCTGTGGATAAGCTTCTCTACAATGCAGTTGCAATTCAACTCTCAGGGCAAATATTCTAATACCAATCCTTGGCATATCTGGCACAAATCCTTTTTGAAACCATTTGCTGTATGCAGTAAGCTGTGCTTTTACTCAGATGACAACAAAACATGCAATATATGGCCGACAGACCCTTTAAAGCCAACAATCAAGTTTAATGCCAATTAGTCATTAAATAGGAGCCTATGTCTGCCATTCCACTGCAAAGAGTAACAAGAAACGACCTACAAATTAAATACAGGCATTGGGATATTATCTAGAAAATTCTAGGTCCCAAACTATATGGATAGTAGATACCATATTTTTTACAGGGTTTTGCAGTATAAAATTTTAGTAGGGAACCCAAATTAAGACTTTGTAAACTGGGTCATCATCACCTATTAGTCAGTTTTTATATGTATTCTGCATTTTATATATATATATATATATATATATATATATATATATATATATATATATATACCCCTGATGATAATAATGAGACCATTTATTGACCTCATTTTGGGGGAAGAACATTTACTGCATCCACCCACCCACCTGGACTCCATTTTGGGACCTGTAGGTTAAACCCCCTACTTTATTAACAGGAATAAGAACACTCACAGAAATGCATTGAACCTTTTGGTTTAGAAAACCAGCCTTTTTCAAAATGGCAGTACATACAGGCAGATCTGTCTCCATCTCCAAAATATGCCACAGACACAGAATCAGATTGTAATCTTAATGCACATTGTCCTAGCATTGTTCGGTCTGCTAAATGGCTGTGCTTGTATACCAACTCGGAATGAAATACATAATGTATTTCCATTGAATTCAGAACAATGGCCACCTAATTCCCCATCACTTAAATTAGCACCTCAGATCTGTTCTTAAAGGCATATGCACTAGCAGGAGTTCATGTGGAAGCTGATAAAAACAGCTTGCATATGTACAATATTTTAAGCCAGCACTAGATTACATCTACTCGTTTGTTACATTAATTAAGATGCTACCTTTTTTTTTCCAGGGAAAATAAAGAAAGCCTTGGTTAGAATGTGTGATCACACAAACTATTCCGTGCTATGCATGCAACACATAACCCTTTCAATTTTTTTTTTTTGTTAATGAACAGATGAATGAGCCCAGATTGAGGCTGTATCATGGGACTAATGACAGTGTCACAAGTTGGCAGGTGTTCCAGAGCATGAAGGATGCTAAATTGTGTGTTTAATTGGGGATGGATAAATAACGGGTGAGGAATTTTTCCTTTTTCCAGTGCCAGGGCATAATTTGGTATTTGTATTTGCTCCGAGCTCAGGTAGAGTGAAGGCAAATTTAATACGCCCAATCTTATTACAATTTATATTCCTCCGGCCTCCGCCATTAAAAATTGAGTTTTTCTTTACAAAGGGACTTTAAACCAAACCCTGTTACCATTTTTCTTAAATCAACTCTTAATTATATATTGTAAATGGTCTTTCTGAGAGACAATCATGCAACGATTGTTTCTGTAACACAGTGGGAAACAAAGAGGAATTAAATCTTACGTTCTGCACAGTATTCTCCTTTCCATCCTTTCAGGCAGGACACTCTCCCATCAGTTTCACATTTATAGTGCCCAAATCGATCGTCACGGGGCTTGCATAGTCTTGAACAGCTTTCTCCGTAGTAATGTTCACTGCACACTACTCTGTAGGAAAATTTTAGCTGGATCTGTGGGCTTTCTGACTGAACGTCTCTTGACCATTCTTCCCCCACATTAAGAGGTTTTTGGATGATAAACTGACTGATCTTCATTTCTTGCTCATTGGGATCTAAGAAAATAGCATATAAGTACTTTTAATACAAACATAGCCTATCTGTCATGACAAAGCAGATTATTCCCCTTACATTTCAGGCAAGGAACTATGGGCACTGGCAGCAAAACACACACGTGTTGCATAATTGTTAAAAAAAAAAAGTGCTCCCAATGCGATTTAAGGAAGTTTGTCGGTATTAGTCTATTTTGGAATTTTTCCAAATATATCAGCTACCAAAGATTTTGCAATTGCAGATATTTTACCAGTTCCAAGAGAATGACCGCAAGACATATCATTGTTATTCTATAAATAAGTGAACTGGAAACCAAATTTCCCATTACAGGAACAAAACTGATGTCAGCTTTTTTTTAATTTTTTTAATTATTTTATGGATGTATAGAACATATATAATTTTGGCCCTAAAATACCGGATTTAAGAAGAAAAAAACTTTAAATAATAAAATGTAGCTATATTTTGATTTATTATAGTTATAAAGTGCACACTAAATTTTTACTCTATTAAATTATTAAATAAGATGAAGAAAATGAAGCTACCAGAAAAAAACTAAAAAGGTATAATTAAAACATTAAAGATTTTCAAAAATAATTTGAGCCTATAGGCTTAGGGTGTCCAGCATATTCCCAACGTGAGAACTGTTTTGTTGAAATAGTCTCTTCCTTTATGTCAGCAAAACATCCAAAAGCCATTATTTCTTTTCCAAAGGGCGGAATTTGAAAAAGGTGTAAAATACAGGAAAAGGCAGTCAGGATGATTTGGCAGACTTCTGGTTTTCTCACCAAAGAGCGGATTTCTTTCCCACGCCAAAAATAAACTGGAGGAAACGCAATTGTGTTGCAGATTAGGTATGGAGGGACATGAAAAAAAAGTATGTGTATATCAAAGCAGAAACTGATTTCTATCTTAAAGCAGGGGCTTTTGTTTGTAAGTTAAAGGAATAGACATCACTTTATAAACATTTTAAATAAGGTCATAAATTGTATTTGAGATTGCCTAGCACAATGTTATCTGTGGGATTGTAGCGCCCCCTTGTGCCGGTAATGTTTAAATATTTACCTGTAGGTACATGAAAGGCTTCAACGATCAGTGAAAAAGTTTTCTGAAATAAAAAGCATAAAAATACTTAACACATTACTCGCCTACGTCTGTAATGTTATGATAGCATTACTACTGATCTTACATGAAAACTAGATGGCAAACGTGCCTTATATTTCCAGCGTGAGTAGCTCTCTGTCTGTGCAGTTTAATTAATCTAATTGCATATAGCATTACTGGCTGGATCTAAATTAAAGTGAGCTTCTTTGGGTTTATTTTCAGTGTGAGAGGTGGGGGTAGAGATCATTCCAATTCAGTATTTACTGGATATAATGGCTTTGAACCCATCTGAATCTGTTGACATCTGTTACTCTCGTGCGCATTCTAGGATGGTTTGGTTTACTCTATGCTGCATAAATATTTTGTGCTACTTATTAATTCATGGGACTTCCTTGACTAGGCAAAAACATAACAGACAAATTAACCCTGTAACCCCCCTAGGGTTCACTGCTTTACACTACCTACACAGTCTATTAGTTTATAGTTATAGACGAATTGAGGATCTTGGGGGGAAAGTACAACAGAGGATGTTTTTAGGCAATCAACCTAGATCTGGGAAATACTATTTCCCAAGATCTGTGGTTACAGTACATAACAATGTCATGTAGCTAGCTTGTTTTGTTTTCTCTCACTTTAATGGTCTCTTTCTTCAGGGTTGTCCTTTATAAGTATAAAATCCAGAGAAAATGCCTATGTCGGGCACTATTATTTATCTATAAAGAAGGGCTACCCAGCTTGTAGCCCACCAGCTGTTATTGTTGGTGTACATTGGAATCTTTTATTTTACAGCAGCTGAAAGGTTCAGGTTAGATAGCCCTGCTATAAGATAATATTCCTACCATCTTTTCTTAGCATATTCTCTATTCCCCAGATGCTGCCCCTTCCCTGAATAGATATATCTGTTGGGTGCAATGGAGTTTGTTTACTTTCTCTGTGAGATACCACAAAGCGTGAAACATGGAGTCCTTATTCATGCTTTCATCCTCTTAAAGAGAGTCCTGCCTCTCCTAGAGGTGATGGGTACACTGTTTTGTTTGTGGAGGCAAAAAAAGCAGTCCTTAATTTACTCGTATAAATAAAGCCATTACCTATACGAGTAATCCCCTAAACCCTCATTATTATTCTGTGGCCACATCTATTTATCTATATATTAATAATTAAAATGGAATGGGAGCTCACCGGCCATGTGAAGTTAAAGGGCAACCTGATGGGGTTGGTGAAGCCTTCCATCCCTTTGATGCTGAAGGTGTTGGATCCAAGGACTGGAGTGATGACGCTGCCAAAGGTACAGGATCCGGGGGAGACCACCGTCTGGTAATGTTTCAAGCAAATCTTGAAGAAGGTCCTGCAGTTGGGTAAACAGGACTTTCCATTCACCAACATCCCATTGGTATTGATAAACTCATGAAGCTCCAGCTGGAAGACCCCGGAGCTAGATACCTTGAAGAAAAATACACAAGACCCCCTAAATAAGATCTCCCTGGAAAACTGGGTCTCCCATAACTCAACCAATGACCTACAGACCACCAGGGACCCAGAGAATATAGCTTTGAATGGCCATTTACCTGCTTCACAAGTATTAAGAGAAACGTCAAGCCAAAGATGCGAATAGGATCCACCTTCATCTCCTTGCCTTCTTTCCAAAAGTCCGCAAGAAATCAGTATTATTCCCAAATTGATGCACCGTTCAGATAAAAAGAGCAATAATGAAAAAAAAAATGCAAAAAAAAAAAAATCTACCAGAATTTACAATTAATCACACATAAAAGGGTCTGATCTTCTTTTAAATAAAACCCCCAGTCTGGAGCACCAAAAATGATAATGAGGTGTAATCCAGTTGATTAAGCATGCCCTTGAATGGATAAATCCAGCATCCGACCGTGTGTACGTGTGGATTCAGTTGCAGAGGAATTGATAGCCAACAATAAGGTTAGCTCCTGAACAGAGCGGATCTCTTTGAAAGTGTAGTGTTTTGTTGGTTGTTAAGATACTCCTTCCCTTCTGTGCTGCAATCAGCAAATGCACAGCTCGCTCTGCTTCCAGCTACTTATATACTTGCCTGTCTGTACTGAAAGCTCATTATGCGCCTGTCATTTACCCACAGCACCGCCCCTTTCAAAACTCATACACAGAATTAATGGTGCCCTTCTGCTGCAGCACTGACCACCAGCGAGCCTATCTGATTATGACAAAGCCAAGCATCTGTTCCTAGATTTACAGCAATATTATGGAAATATTTCATAAAACCCCACTTTTTAAGAAGAGGAGGGGAAGCTGGGTCATTATAGTGTTGTAAACAGCCTTTTCATATTACACATCACTTTGTGTGTGTGCAGCAGTTTTGCATGATCTTATTACGAAGAGACAGTAAACGTTTCACGGAGCTGTTGCAGAACTACAACAGGGGATTCTGGGAGTTGTAGTTCTACAACCCATGGCGTGCCCTGTCCATTATATCTACAGAGGGAGGTAGATCAACAGAATAGACCGTAAACATTCTAAGGTCTTTTAATATAAACAGTTTACAAGGGCTGGGAAATGGGGGCTCTATTGAAGATGGTGGCAATTGTTAAAGAAATGGGGAAGATGAAACCACACTGGACTTTGACTCAGTAAATGGAAGTGGGCAGGTTGAGGCAGGAGTGTGCCAGGGAACCTTCAGTCTGATTGCAACATGCGTTCATTGTTGGGTCGCGTGCCTCTCATTAAATCCAGGCGCATTGAGGGCCTTTCATGTGCTTGTTAAAAGGGGGGAGAGGGGGAGGTAGTTGGAGGCAGATAAAGCTTCAGCTGTATGATAATGAGCCCTTACTCGCTTTCTACTATCTCTCGGACAGCCCATAAAGCACTAAACCTATTGATTCACCTGCGCTAAACAACAAGCTCCTCTAACAGAAATGGAAAGGAAATTTCAACAGTAGTTTCTCTGGGTTTTGAGCTCTCAGCTCCCCCAGACTAGAGGCCACGACTTTATGAATAAATGTATGATACTCCTGTCACCCCATGTACAATATAATCTAACTAGACCACATATTTGTTATTGACGGCACCAGTCAGTGGTTTCTTTTCTTAAAATGCCTTTATTAGGACATGGGCTCTGACCCCAAACATTTGGCAAAATGTTTTGGGTCAGAGCCCATGTCCTAATAAAGGACATTTGGGGTTTGATTGAACGGATTGCAGGTGGAAACCGTTGGACGTGCATCAGGTTAAATTAATTTGGAGGTGAAGGGTGCTGACTGTGAAACTTGTGACAATGCAATCCAACTATCAGACCACTGATCATCCCCCGTACACTACTATGGCCCCTTCAAATGGAGCTCGTTATGGCTTGTAGACCCCAGACCAGCAACCATTGCTATATGCAATCTGTATTGCTATTACTAATGGCCCCTGCTATGTGCAGCCATATGCCTTTCAGAACTTAAGTTGGCCATAGATGCAAAGATCCGATTGTTCGAATCCTCGAATGATCGGACTTCCCCATCTCCCGACCTGCCACTAACTATTCAGATCAAATAAAGTAGAAAAGAACAGATCAGTCAATATTCTTCCCCTGACAGCAATCGTACCAAAGTTATGTCCGACCAAAGCTAGTGACAGTCTCCCACTGAAAATCGTGGATCTGTGGACCCTGCTTTGTGCAGCCAGACCTCAGATCAGTGTCCCTTTGCTATAGGCACATAGAAATGGCCAATACAAGTGACTGAGGCTCAGCATTGGTAACCCTTCCAATAACCTGAAACTAAAAGAGCGCACGCTGGTTTGGGGGGGATTCTGGGGAGAAAGAATATGGTGTAAAAAAAGCACAAAAGCTTTCTCAACCTTCATCTATAGAAAATAAAATATATATGGTAATGGGGTGTAGTCACTATATAACACTGCATGGCATTTCAATGAATTTACTTGTACATATAAAATGTAATAAACCTAAATCCCCGGCATGTGTTTAGTAATTTGCTCCAATTCGTTTTCATATTGGTGCATTCTGTGTGATCATATTGGCAATTATACGCCTCATTTACCACAGGCAGGTTTCGTCAATAACTGCTACCGACTTGATCCGAGTGAGAAGAGTGCTAATCTCGTTATTGATGCTCTGGACATTAGTGTGCTCGAAGGGACAACATCTCCACTCTGAACATTTTTTAGACACAACTTAGCATACGCCCCCCTTTTAAACTGGAATTTGGGGGGAAAAACACCACTTTGTGAGGAGGAAAAAAAATGGCAATATGCATCACAAAATTGCACTTTGCAGTAGTATGCGTTGCATTTGTAAATGAGGCTTTGCATCGGGATTGTGAAGATCCTGCAATCAGGATTCAATCTGACATCATTTCCTTCCTCGGGGTGTTGTTATCAGCCGAAATGTGCATTCAGTTGCGTCACATGTTAATCAAGGACTTAGTATGAAGTCATAACAGGATTCATCTTGACAGCACTCAGTATCACATATTCACTAACGCATCACACACGTAAATTTACATGAGGCCTTACATCGGTCAGGACTGCCCTTAGGAGGCAACAATTCAGGTTTTCTGGGGGACAGGGCTAAAACTGTGGCATGGGGGCTAAAACTGTTGCAACTATAATGCTGCTGGTAAATAATGCATGATGGTGTTGGAAAAGGACTACAGGTTTTTGTTTTAAAGGCATGATTTAAAAAAGGGGCTACAGTGGTCGGTGTAAGTAGTATATCAAGATGATAATGGTAACCCTACACTCATTTTTAGCTTATAGCTGTCAGTCGAGGTTGTTATAATGGTGTCCGGGCTATTTTAATTTGAATCTCTCCGCTAGACTTTCCTCCCTCTTGTTTATCCCTCTGGTTATGACAGTTTTTCATTGCCATTGACATCTACTGGAACAGTGGTCAAGCCACCCTATCTAGTGACAGGTTGATTTCTGCTCAAAAAAATACTTATTTCAGAATTTTTCAGTGGATGTCAGCATATCACTGCACTGTGTGCATAAGACACCATGTTTCCCCGTAAATAATATTAGAAGAGGTGACGTAGACAAGAATGTATTCTTCTGGGTGACATTAGCTGTCACATGGCCCATGTGTTAACTGAAACTATTGTATAGTACTGTATTATACTGTTATAAAAAACAAGAGCCATGAATAACCAGTAAATGATATCCTTATAAATGGTGCTTAGTAATGTCATCGGTTATAATCAGAGCTTAATGATGTCATTTCTGTCACATGATTCACTGAAACTTGTGTATTATAATAAATAAAGTACCTCCTGTTGCAAAATCATTTTTTTTATATGGTCATGGAACTCCTTAGTAACTATAATATAATATAATAGTGGATACTTTATTCACTATATAATACACAAAAGCTATGAATATCTTGTAAATTATATCCTTAAAAACGGTGAGTTCTGATGTCATCAGTTATAAACGGTGAGTTCTGATGTCATTTCTGTCACATGACTCACTGAAACTTGTGTATTATAATATATAAAGTACCCCCAGTTGCAAAATATGATAAAGTACCCCCAGTTGCAAAATATGAGGATATTAGAAGTTACCTCGGAGTTCCATGACCTGTATAAAAACACTCAGCCTTCGGCCTCGTACTTTTATATGGTCATGAAACTCCTCGGTAACTTATAATATCCCTATATTTTACAAAAGGGGGTACTTTATTCACTATATATTCTATAGAGCTTATCTGTTATTTGTAAATGTGTGCCCTGTTGCACAAGTTCATTGCAGTAAATGGTAACAGTATATGCATATAAAACCATAATATTATTGGTCTGGTCTTTTACATTATGATGAAGAAAATATAGGATTTGAATCCATAACAGTGGTTGTCCCCTTTATGGTCCACTGGGGAACACCTTTATCCAATGGCAAGCTTACAGGTGCATAAAAGCAGTGTTGTATCAGCTATCCTGCAATATAATTTAAAGAAAATCTTGGATGACAAAAAAGTGCCAACTCCAAATCATGCCTTAGTCCTCAATCTGAGCTAGAAAGAATCCAGGACAACAAAGATTAGCCTGCAGACAGGTTCCACCATTTACTGATTCAAGCTTCATTGGGAAGACCAGAACCATGATTACATACGTTTTACTCTGTGGGGATGCTGTGGTTACTTTTTCCAACTAGATGCAAGAATACATATATAGGAATCCATTTGCCAGAAACCTCTCTCTCTGATAGGAATCTTCAACATTTAGCTTTATGTGCATGACTGGCCACTGTCACTGCTTTATGGTCCTCAACAAGAACGGGGAACTCATATTTCTGGTTTAGTTATATATTTATTCATGGTTTTACTCCCAGAGTTATCCTGCATGGTATTCAGCATTCTAGAACAGTGTGGTGAAACAGCATAGGGTCAAAAACAATTGGGCTGGCTCCCCTTTGGGGGCACAGAGGCATGATTGCGGCTTCTGTACTGGAAGCTATTTAGAGTAAATATTGCAGGCTAAATAGCTATGCCTTGGGTACTTCTATTAGTAGGGTGACAGCAAGTTTTTCTGACAATATATAACCTTGTCACAAGCTTTGGGGAGTTGTAAACAAATGTTGGAATGAAGAAACACTTCCATAAAGTCATTACTAAAGTCAAGACATTTAACACGTTTTTAATAATATATATATTTTTTTACTTGTGAGCCACATCCAACTATAAAGAGAGTTGGGGAGCAACACAAGCATGAAAAAGTCCCTGGGGATGACAAATAAGGGCTGTGGTTGGCTAATTGGTAGCCCTATGTGGACTGGCAGTCTTCAGGATGCTCTACTTGGCAGTATACTTAGGGGCAAATTTACTTAAGGTCGAATATCGAGGGTTAATCAACCCTCGATATTCGACTGTCGAAGCTAAATCCTTCGACTTTGAATATCAAAGTAGAAGGATTTAGCGATATTCGTTCGATTGAACGATCAAACGAAAAATCGCTCGATCGAACAATTAAATCCTTTGGTCGAACGATTTTTGTCCGACCAAGAAAAAATATCTAAGCATATGGAGACCTTCCCCATAGGCTAACATTGACTTCGGTAGCTTTTAGGTGGCGAACTAGGGGGTCGGAGTAGCCCATTCGATGGTCGAAGTAGCCAAAAAAACAAGTTTTTTTCCCTTTATTCCACTCGAGCTAAGTAAATGGGCCCCACAGTTTTTATGCAATTAAAACTTGCCTTCAAGCCTGGAATTGAAAAATAAGCACCTGATTTGAGGCCACTGAGAGCAACATCTAAGTGGTTATTGAGCAGCATGTTACTATATAAGAGAAAAATGTGTTAAATTTCACATCCCTTGCAAGAAGAGTTTTTGTTTGTGCAAGCAGAGTTTTTGTTTGTGCAAGTCTCTATTGCAGGTCTAAACAGAGAGGGGGTCATCAATAAATACGATAAAGCACTGAACAAAGAGTACTGGGCATACTAAGATAACCACTCATTGAAAAGGACATGTCCACCAAGTTCAGCATATCAGAAGCCTTTGTGTCACTGTTGACCGAGAACACGTGAAAACAAAACAAACAAAAATGTTTTATGTTCAATTTTGTCCCAAATGGCAGATATAAAGAAAGAAAGCCTTTTAAGCAGCGAATTCACAACTGACTGCCTTCTGGCAAGATAGCTGGTCTGAATTTTTTGTTCAGTAATTTGAAGTCCACAAATGAATGCTCCAAAAAAATATAAAAAGTAGATTTCAAGATATCCACACAGATGCATGTGCATTTACATTGTTGCTGAAGCCCACTTGTGCAGTTCTGCAGGACTAAATGTGCTGCGTCTTAGAAATGCCCCACATTTGTGCATCAAAGCTACATGTTAGAAATGCCCTACCTTTTCATTGCTTATGAATAGTTTGGCTGTGAATGGTACTACACCATCCAGGAGTTGCAAAGTTTCTGTTATTAAGACCTTTTACACATGGAAGACACAAAGAGACTCAAAGTTGTGGTTTACTGGTCACATAGGCATGGGAATTGCGTAGCTGAGGGATGTGCTTTTGGCATTGTGGGGTGGATCACTGGCATGCCTAGCATACCAGAGGCATTTTATTTTCCACTGGGGCTCCATTCAGGCCCAGACTGGCAATCTGTGGGTTCTGGCAAATGCCAGAGGGGCTGCTATAAGGTGCCATAGAAAGTCAGTATTTAGTGGGCTGGTAGGGGCTTTTTGGGCCTCTGTGTGGGCTGATTGGGCCTCTGTTTACCTGAAATGCTTAATTCTCAGTCCAGCCCTGGGCTCCATTCTATTTCTTGGTGGGACCAAGTGCCCAGGGGACCTGGTGATTGGTGGCCTTATAATTGGGGTCTCCACTTTCTAACAAAGTAGTATGGGCTTCCATGGAAACTAATGGCATCCTCGATGAAAGCAAAAGTAATCAACTGTAATTCTCTCCACAGGCAGAGGATCTGAAAACCAAGTAAGTACCAAGCTTTTCCATTATAACTAAACCGTCTCCACAGCTGGTAAGACAAGCCAGCTGCAGATTAACTGGAAGAAATAATTCACTGGTAGAAGGAGCAGTTCAGAATGAGTAGGTTAGTTACACACAGGGCATGAAACAAGGCAAGAGTCAGATCAAAAGCAGGATATAATGTATGCCAGGCAAAAACAAAACTCAACCGAGCAAACAACTGGAACACCTGCAATTCTAGGGAAGCTGTTTAATATTACTTCTGTGATCTTAGTTTTTCTTTGGTTTATTGCTATTCTAGGTTGTCTGGTGTTCAACAGTTGCTGACAGTGTGCAGTTTGGCCAGCCTTAATGTAAATACTAAAATATACATACTGTAAATGATATAACAGTGTTATTAATCCAATGTATATTTTACCAAGGACATTTTTTGACCACGGGGTTCAAAATGAAGCTGGCTGTATTCTGATTGGAATATATTTCATAAATATATTACACATTTGAATTGAGGCAATAGCTTATGCATATAAACTTTTTTTTAGTATTGTTTGAGGAGACTTTAGAGTCAGGATCATGGCGTAAAATACAAATATTATAAGTGCAATCTCTAGATAACTGTATATAACTGTATATAGCCGATGACACCCTATGATGCCCAGTGTAGGCAGCTATATACTATGAAGTTTTAATCATAATCAGTTGTAATATCCTGTGTCACTAACATTAGTGAGATAACATCAGAGCTTTATAATAATTTATAAGCTGGGCACAAAGAAGCAGAAGGATCTCAGGTTCTTTAATTTAGTCCTGAAAGGCAAGCTAGGTAATATTGGCTTCAGCAGATGTTAGCATGGGTGTGCTTTGATTTTTTTTTTTGTGTGTGGTGTATGCTTATTGCACTAAGCACAGACACTTCATGCATGATGATATAGATGAAGACGCCATCTGGCACAGCCACAAAAAAACAGAACAGGGCATGGCTTCAGTACAAGGGAGACACACGCAAACAATATAAGTCCAGATGGACACCAGCCATGATACGGTGGACTCTATAAAAGACTCCCATTTTCTGACAGCAAACATACCCTGCTGTATAGCGTGGGTTATTCTCACAGAGACCATGAAAGTATGATAAGTTTGCATCACCAAGTGATGATTAAGTCTTACATAAAAAAAGTATTTTAACACTAACTAGGTTACATTGTGCCTATTGGTCTCTCCACTGTCCAACTGATACTTACAACTAGTAGTTATACCGTGTAGAGAACTATACTATAGTCCAAGCAGCATCTTTTGTACATCTGGTGCAGCTGCACTTGACTGCCCACAACTTGGCTTTAAAATCCTCCCACAATGATGAGAATTGCTGTGCATATGATGCCTGCATGTTAGGCTGTTGAGGGACTATTGTATGCAATGTACTCCAGCCATATGTCTATAGTCTAACTATGAGGAATTGAATTCAAAGTTTGCTCCTGGCTCTTAGAATTACTGAAAGGCACAAGGCCAGGTGTACCATACCCCTGCCAGTTCATAATCAACAATACACAGCACCTTTAAGTAATGAATCATGAAAATATTACAGCACCTGCTATACTCTTGATACTTTGTAAATACTCCAGAATGCAGCCTTCTTTTTTTAACTACAATGCAGTTGTTAATTTCCACCAAAGTCCAGTTAGACGCACCTATTTATTACAACAATCAGTGTCGGACTGGCCCACCGGGATACCAGGACAACTCCCAGTGGGCCAAGGTGTCAGTGGGCCCTCCTGCTTCTAAACATTTGGCTTATTTCATGGCCATTCCCTATTTCTATGAGAATAAAGAGGCTAAATAGATGGAATAATAGGTTATAGTATGTAAAGAAAAGAGAAAAGGAGAATAGAGGTTGAGTAAGGGATAATACTTAGAGTGGGCCCCTGGTCTAAAAGTTTTTGAGTGGGCCCCTGGTCTAAGGGTTTTTGGTGGGCCCCTGGTGTCCCAGTCCGACACTGACAACAATTTTACACGGCAGTTATCTTTTCTATACATGCCCAAAGCCAGCATTTTTAATATGAAAATCACCACAAATGACAAATAATGCATAATTATCATAACTACTGTGTATGTGCCACTTCTTCTTTTCATTCATTCGTCAGCGCATTAAAACACGTCGATTAAAATTTAAAAAAGATAAACCACTGTTGGTTAAGCAGATGTTTGTTTTTTTTAAAAAAAAAATATAACACAGAAAACCATATACAAATCACTTATAAATTTGTACAAGAAAGAGACATGACTTTATCTTCATAAATGCATGGTACACAGAGAGGGGTGTAACTTGAAGCCACCAGGTGGCTGGTGCAAATGTTCACTTTTTGTCAAAAGAAGGAAAAATATTCTTCTTTTGATACATAAACAAACAAATATCAAAATTGTTTTCTCGGTTGAAGATGCGGTCTAACAAAGATGATACTCTTGATGGGGCAAATAATAGTAATTCCCCCATTGACACCGGGAGTGAGCAGAAGTTTCTCTTACCACTCCCTTTAATGTTTTCCTTGTGTGCTCAAAGCTGGTGTTCATTTTTGAATTCCGGCCAGATCTCGATCGGGGAAGCCCGTCGGGGGGCCCCATACACGGGCCAATAAGCTGCCAACTTGGTCTGTCGGCAGCTTTTATCGGCCCGTGTATGGCCACCTTTACACAAGCCACATTGGTGCAAACTGCACTTTTCTCCTTGAGCCAGAATAAAAATTGACTTAAAGGAAGAGTAACATCACAAAATGAAATTGTTTTAAAGTAATAAAAATATAATGCAGTGTTGCCCTGCACTAGTAAAACTGTTGTGTTTGCTTCAGAAACACTACTATTGTTTATATGAATAAGCTGCTGTGTAGCCATGGGGGCAGCTATTCAAAGGAGAAAAGGCTCAAGTTACACAGCAGATAACAGATAAGCTCTGTAGAACATAATGTTATCTGTTATCCATTATTTATCCTGTGCCATATAGCCATTTTTCAATTTCAGCCATTGCTACTCAGCAGCTTGTTTATATGAACTATAGTAGTGTTTCTGAAGCAAACAGATCAGTTTTACCAGTGCAGGGCAACACTACATGATATTTTCATTACTTTAAAACACTTTAATTTTTTGGTGTTACTGTTCCTTTATGAAGGTAAACGCAGCTCACTTGGGCACAAGGGAGCCCTCTACTTAAAGTGTAGCATAAGCACCTTATGTTCCCTAGCGTCTTGAATCACACACAAGTTAAGGTCATTAAAATAGTTATTTATATATTGTATTGTATATTAAAATGTCACCAAAAACAAAGAGGGACTCTTTAGTGTGAATTGAAGCTGGATCACTTAACAGAGAACTAAACCCTAAAAGTGAATATGGCTAAAAATGCCACATTTTATATGATGACCTTATTGCATCAGCCTAAAGTTTCAGCTTGTCAATAGCAGCAATGATCCAGGATTTTTAAACCTGTCACAGGGGGTCACCATCTTGGAAAGTGTCTGTGACACTCACATGCTCAGTGGGCTCTGAGCAGCTGTTGAAAAGCTAAGCTTAGGGGTTGTTGCAAATGATCAGCATATATTAGGTTTGCCTGTAATATTAGCTGATGCTACAGGGCTGATTATAAAATTCTGATGCTAATTGTACTAGTTTCTGTGCTGTCATATAGTAATTATCTGTATTAATGACTAATCAGCCTTATATTGTGACATTTCTATTCTATGTGTACTGTATATTGTGAGTGGGTCCCTAAGCTCAGTAAGTGACAGCAGCACAGAGCATGTGCAGTTAATCAGCAGAAAAGAAGATGGGGAGCTACTGGGACATATTTGGAGACACAGATCTTTACTTCTAAATGGCTTTCATTGCCTTGGGCTGGTACAGAAACCCAAAACATAATGTATAATATTTCTAGCTACTTCTTTAGTTTAACTTTCCTTGTCCTTTAAACATTAAATAAACCCAATAGGATTGCCTCCAGTAATGATTTATTATATCTTAGTTGGGATCAAGTACAAGGTACTGATTTATTATTAGGGCCCTTAGACACAGGTGTTTGTTCCTGCTACCCCCTGTGGTTAATCCTTAATGCATTCTGCTGAATTAAAATAATATCTAATTTAGTTTTAAAGGGGTAAAAATGGAAAAAATGCCTCCTCTTCATATTAATTTCCATTTTTTTTCAGAAAGCAGATTTTCCACTGTCAACTGCTGCAGCAATCAACGATGGCTGCAAGAAAGGAATAGTCCCCTATTTAGAAGGTCTCTGATGCTAGTTGCACTGGTTTCTGTGCTGCCGTGTAGTAATTATCTGTATTAAGTACTAATCAGCCTTATTTTATGACATTTAAATTCTATGTGTACTGTATATTGTGAGTGGGTCTCTAAGCTCACAGTGACAGCAGCACAGAGCATGTGCAGTGAAGAAAAGAAGATGGGGAGCTACAGGGGCATCTTTGAAGACACAGATCTTTACTGCTAAAGGGCTGTGGTTGCCTTGGACTGTACAGAAGCCCAAAATATAATGTACAACATTTCTTACATCTTTAATTAAGCTTTAGTTCTCCTTTAAAATAAACTAAGGGCTGCATTAAATTCATCAAGTAATGTATTTCTGAAACAACACTGTCGAAATGTTCATTTTATTGATCCGGGTTAAGGGTTTCCAGTTTGGTGTCTTTCCACTTTGTCTTAAATTAAATAGGTACAAAAATGTAAAGCACTTAGTTAAGTAAATTCACATTCTGTACATAATAGATATTCATTTTTTCATTTCCCCATAAATACTATGAAAGGAAAGAATGGACAAGAATGAAGTATTGTCTGTGTGAGGAGTTAGTAGTAAGTAATTGGTTGACAATGAGCTCTGATCATTCACTTGGATAAAGACTGCAACTGACAAACTGTTGCTGCCACATGGCTCTTGCATTAATATTGTAATGAAGCTGGCGTGTGCCTCCTCTGCAGGGAGGGTGTTGTGAGGAGTGAAGGGGGACACGTGCCAGCCCTGAGAAGCCTAAGCAGCCACTTTGCACAAAAAAAGGCAAGGCCACAGCTGTGGATGGGGTGGGAGACCTGAGCATTGTAATTAACTCCTTTCTCACCAGCAGATTCAGTATCTGTGTACGACAGGGACCTCAAAACGAGGAACAGAGCTTATTATGCATTTACTGAAGCCGTAGCCTCCTAAGTATATTAGGAGCAAAAAGGAGGAGTGGTAGCAATCATTCTGCTAATAATGTAGATTACTCCACAGTTATACTAATTTGAATGTAGATGGTGTGTTATGTGTTTGAGAATCAACATTTTTATACTGTACATTTTATACTTGCTGTTACATTACACTCCCTCACCCGAGTAAGTTTCTATGGGGGTCAAAGTAGATTTAAAGACACCCCGACATAATCATACAGCAATTTGTCTTCAGTCCTCCCTGCTGTGTTGTTTAAATAAGTGTTAGGGGTTAACAAAAAAGACAGTTACATCTTTGGCTTTGGTTAATGACCACACGCTGAGAGCAATTCACCTCCTCTAATCATTTACAGCTTTGCCAATACAAAAAGTACGATAACATTGTGATCAAATAGGGTAACGATTACAAATGAAGCGTTTGACTGTAAATCAATAGAACTTTTTTAGGCACGCTTTCTTTTGCATCGAGGCTTCCCATCTGCCCTAGATTTAACACCTGTCATTCAATGAATCGATTTTTTTTTATAATTTTATGTAACTGCCCTACAGGATATATAACATGGTGCCAGATGCCACTGTAGCAGCTCAATAACCCTGTCTTGTAACAGCCAGGAGTCTTCTTTTAGTTCATGATTTGACATGTCCTGCACACTTTTCAATCAATAGGCATGTCATGATCACTCCGATCTGTCACCCGTAGCAACTTAACTTATCTTTTATTCTGTTACCTGGTAGAACATACTCTATAAATAAATCCTGTAAAATACCATTAAAAAAAACCCAAGAAAAGCTGTTTATAATTACAGTTCAAAAAGTCGAGAACCTTTTGATATAGGTAGGTGTTGTAGGTGTAAAATATATAGGGGAACATACTATACATTCCAGATGTCCAAACTCATTTATTGTGAGAATGAAAATTTGATAAAAGCTTCAACACACTGAAACAAGAAGCTTTCTAAATATAATCAATAAAAAGCTGTAGCACTAAGTATTAAAGGGCACCTGTCAACCTAATAGAGCCCTCACTCTGGTTGGAGGAAACAGTTGTTTTTTAATAAAAAATGCCCCCACCAGTGCTATGTGGCCATGCTGTGCAGTGCTCATTGCTGTTGTGCCACTTGTTCATTATGTGCATGCGTGTGCTTTCTCCTGGTGCGGGCAGCTTAGTGCTGGCGGGGCAATTAAAAAAAAAAAAAGTTAAAACTATTGTTTTATCCAACCAGAGTGTGGGCTCTATTACCCTGCACCTCTGGTTGGGGAAGCTATTTAAGGTGACAGGTGCCCTTTAATGCTAAATCATTTTTTAATATAGTGGCAAAACATTTTTATACAGCACTTTGCAGTATATCATTCACATCACTCCCTGCCCCAATAGAGCTTACAGTCTAAGGTCCCTGTCACATTCAAACAACAGAGACCAAGTCAGATGTGAGCTCAGGACTTTAGCGATACCAAGCAAATTCTGCTTCAAGAGCAAATTGCTACCTTGATTTTTCGAGATCGAAGACCGCATTGGCTAGTTGATGCGGTCCTACCACCCATCTACTCCCATTTCCTTCCTTATAATCTGATTGTTTGGCTCTAGGATTAATCCAACATCGCCCTGCCTTTGGTGGGTATATCAGGTTAAGATCTGCTTGTTTGGCAACCTCGCCAACTGAGCGGATCTTATCGTGTATGGCCATCTTAAAGGAGAAGGAAAGGCTTCTTGCACTTGTTAGGCACCCCAAAGTGATTGTATTTACATACTTGAAACCCAGGGCCGCTGCTCCTATCAGCAGAAAACTGCACTGAAAAGCCGACCTTTAAGTAAAAAGTCGGCTATTTCGTTCTACTACGCATGCATCTGCCCCAGGAAATTTGAAGAAAGAAGAAGCTGGAAGAGGATCGATCCATGCAGTTTTCTGCAGGTAGGAGCACTGGCCCAGGGTTTCAGGTAAGTAGCTACAATCACTTGGGGTGCCTTACATTTGGCACCCCCAAGTGCAAGACTTTCCTTCTCCTTTAAGTGACAACTACAGGATAGTTCAGGTTTTCTAATGCATGCAACCGCTAAGGAATACATGAGTTGACGGAGATCCAAATTACGGGAAGACTGATAGTGGCTGTACTCACTGTGCCACATGGAACTACCAAACGCAAGTGGGATGCAGCAAGTTGTTTTCTACCTGCGTTTGTCTGTTTAATGTGGAGCAGTGAGTACATTCACGATTGGAAAAAGTGGGCTCTGGTAAATCATGCTTTCTGTTCTGGTGGAACTCATAAAAAAATTCATCATATGAGGAAATGCTCACAGCACATTGCGCATTCGCGACTGCCCTGGAGCGCTGGGTAGTTGTGATCCCTGGTAAGCGGCTGGGCAGCATGCCACCCCTATTATTCTGCCGCTCTAGGCCCGGCCTTTGTGGCCTCGCCACAAATCCAGGCCTGAATGCTCACATGTAAGGGCCCTTAAAATGATACTGACACTAAAAAACTACTCTTCAAAATATTAATGTATTAAGGGTTAGCTATAGGTCACGTTTATCCTTTGACAGGTCTGCTTTTGTTAGTAGTTACTTGAAGTTCCTAAGTTCACAGGTGTGCTAATATCCCCTGCTCCAAAGGTAGACATCCAATGGAATATATCTATGGGACTGCCAAGCTTTCAGCACAGCTCTGCACAGTGTGTTTCATATGTGTCTCTATTGTGTCTAACAATTGCAGCATATAATTATGGTGGTAGACCTTCAAGGGGACAACAGCTGGCTTGCTCTATGTCATGAGAGAGAACTACTCTAGCCTCATTTAAAAAAGAAACACAAGATGACTAATTCTACTTTAATAAAGTAAACTTAGTCAGGCATTTGTCATTTCTATATAAAGGGTAATAATCCACCAACTGCTTCCCATATATATTTGTTGTGTACCTAGATGTTTGCAGCACTGAATTTGTGCATGACTCCAATAATCCTGATGCTTTTTTACTATAGAACTGGTTGCTGGTAAAGTCTGGGTCATATTGTCCATCTTAAATTAGCTATTCTCTGCTTTTCGTCCCATTTCCTATCTTTGCCTTATCCTTTTTTCTCTTTTCCTCTCTTCGGTGCTCTAAGGCAAATCTTTTCCAAGGGGGCCAGGGGTGTGTGGGCCTCTGTGATTTGAAGTGCAACCTAGTAGGTAGCTGGTAGGTTGAGCCAGGCTGTAGGTAGCAGCTGTACAAAATAAGGAGCTGAGATATATACAATATATTCCTTTACAAAGGATTCATTGTTTGCATTACAACCCACACTAAATATGCTGCAGGTTCTGCGTGGTGCTGCCTTTAAAGTGCAGCGATAAAGATAAAATGTTCACTGCCATTACTCTGCTATATGTTTCAAAGCATTGCATTTAAAATTACTGTGAGGTTAAATGTTCTTTTACTTCTGGGGTCATTAACGTGTAGTAAAAATGGTAAGGTATAGAATAAAGCTTTTATTTAGTACAAAGTTTAAAAGGGCAGAGATGGTGGTAAAATAAATGTTGAGCCCATTCCCAACCAACAAGATCATAAACTCACCTATTAAAAACCTGGCAACAAATATATATTGGTGGCGATTACATTTTAAATTCACAAGATAAAATTACTTAAATGCTGCTGAAATAAAAGAGGAAAGTATTACAGGCTTGGGACCTGTTATCCAGAATGCTCAGGACCTGGGGTTTTCTGGATAAGGGATCTTTCCATAATCTGGGTCTCCATTCCTTAAGTCTACTAAAAATCATTTTAACATTAATTAAACTCAGTGTGATTGTTTTACCTCTATTAAGGGTTAATTATATCTTAGTTCAGATCAAGTACGAGGTACTTTTTTATTATTATAGGGTTTATTATTATGGGAGTTGGCTTTTCCGTAATTCAGAGCTTTCTGGATAACGGGGTTCCAGATAACGGATCCCATACCTGTACAACCCAACAATATGATCCTTGCCAACCTGCAATAAATCAATACATGATGTAAATACTAGCCAGCAAATAGGTTAAAGCAAACCCGATACGGCTTCAGATCTTCACTGTAATTTAAAATAGGCCCTGGCATTTCAAGTACACGGGCCCCAAAAAGCCCCCACGAGCCCACTAAATAGTGACTGTCTATTGCATCTTACAGGAGCCCCTCTGGCATTTGCCACAATCCACAGATTGCCAACATGGGCCTGTACTTCATGGATTTCTTGTTCTTAATGCAAATATCCTTCCACTCTTACCTTTTCCAGTAGCCAGTTAGGTTACTTGTACCTTATACTATGTACGCATGATAGCTTAGTAGTGTTAATATGTATAAATGTTATGTTAGTTATCAGTAAGGCTTGTATAAGTGCAATAAAACATGATCCGTGACAGCAGAGCTCTAATTATGATGTATGGTTGAAGACAAGGAACATACTCCCAGTCAACCCAATGATATCCCTACATCCATTGAGCATACTTAGAATGTGATAAGTTGGAATTTAAACCTAAGATGGGAACTTGTATACCACTTTCAAAGCAAATGCAATGCCAGCCACTATTGGCCTGCTCTCTGGATTCTACGGTGTCTTATTAAGCAATATAAGGAGGCTGTGGCATATTAATGGGGCTCATTTACAAGCAATTGAGCGCAATTTACAAGCAATTGAACGTAAGTGCAGTGTACAACATCGAGTGCAAGTCACCGTGTTTTTTACCCAATATTTAAAGTTTTTCCCCATAGCTCCAGTATCATTGTTACCTTGAAAGCAACAGTACACCTGACACAATTGCAGGTGATTTTTACAACTTGAGAAGTTGTTCGCCCAATTTGCATCAGTCCATCATTTGCAAAGCTTGGCGTTAAAATGATGCCTATGCCTGATTTGTTAAGTGAAGGTTGCTGCTTTCATTGCTGTTTTCATTGCTGTGGAATCCCTGGAGCTACTGGCAGCACAAGTGCTAGTCATTGCACTTATGAAAAAGTGTGTATACTGCCCTTTTAAATCTGTAGAACCATCTATTGGGCATAAATTAGTATGTTGCTTAATAAGCATCATCTGTGAGTTGTACTAGGGTAGGAGGGCGCATACTTTACAAGTGGGAGGTCTACTTTAGTGATGTTGTCCCATTATTATCTACATCCATAAAAGCATTGTTAGCATTACGTTCCATGGAGAATGTTACTTAAATACAGGCATGGTATCCGTTATATGAAACCCGTTATCCAGAAAGCTCTGAATTACTGAATGCTGTCTCCCATAGACTCTATTTTATCCAAATAACCCAAATTTTTAAAAATGATTTCCTTATTCTCTGTAATAATAAAACAGTACCTTGTACTTGATCCAAACTAAGATATAAGATATAAGATATAAGATATAATTAATACTTATTGGACGTAAAACCAGTCTATTGGGGTTATTTAATGTTTACATGATTTCCTAGTAGATTTAAGGTATGAAGATCTAAATTACATAAAGATCCATTATCCATAAAACCCCAGATCCCAAGCATTCTGGATAACAGGTCCCATTGATTTTTGATAATGTTTCTATTTCTATATTTAACAAACTATTTCTTATGTAATCATAACATAATAAATATCTGAATGAAAAGCATGAAACAGGAGGGTGATTCAGACAAGCTGTTTGTTGACAGTGTCTTGAGATCTACTGATCACCAGCTAAAGGTCTACTGCTAGATACCGATCTACCTTTTGGGCACCCCTGGACTAGGGTTTTCAGACAGCTGTAGCAATGAAAATTGGGCATTTCGAAATAAAAAATTGTCATACACAGAAAATTAGGTACACGGGATACTAAAGGAAGGGCACACAATTCATGCTATAAAACATTTATCTGTGTGATACTTTTTATATCAAAGTATGAAACTCAAAATTACTCTTTAATTGTGGCTATATTATTTTGGAGAAATTAAAAAAAAACTGAAATATGCTGTTAGCATTAGTATTCAGTCCTGCACTTTAGAGCCACTGAATAAAATATTGAGTTTCACAGCTTTAAAATAAAAAAATCCCAGAGAACATTTCAGTTTAGAATTTATTAATTCAGCATAAAGAGAGAATTGGCCAGGGGCCATCGTATTCATACTCATATGGCACTGTATATATATAATGTGCAGATAATAAGGCATTTCTGGCGTCCATAAAATATGAGTTATTAATCTGCAATATGAATTATGGTTATTTGGTTTCACTCTATACAGAATGCACTCTTTCCTGTTTTCTATTTCCTTTAAATCAAGCTCTGTATTAGTACTCTATCAGTTCTTCATTACATGCCAGTTGTATGCTGAAAACATCTAAATGTACTTCTACTTTTTCCCCCTCCCCTTTGGTTGTCATTTGTTCTAACCTGCCCTATTTACTCTCCCTATTTAGGTTTTTAATTAACAATACTATAACATTCATAGCTACACTTCAGTACAGGTATGGGACCTGTAATTCATAATGCTGGGGACCTGGGGTTTTCTGCACAAGAGGCCTTTAGATAATTTGGATCTGCATACTTAAAGGAGAACTAAACCCTAAGGATGAATAGGGATAAAAATGCCATGTTTTATATACTGAAATTATTGCACAAGCCTAAAGTTTCAGCTTGTCAATAGCAGCAATGATCCAGGACTTCAAACTTGTCACAGGGGGTCACCATCTTGGAAAGTGTCTGTGACACTCACATGCTCAGTGGGCTCTGAGCAGCTGTTGAGAAGCTAAGCTTAGGGGTCGTCACTAATTATCAAGCAGAAAATGCGGTTGGTCTGTAATATAAGCTGATGCTACAGGGCTGATTATTAAATTCTGATGCTAATTGCACTAGTTTCTGTGCTGCCATGTAGTAATTATCTGTATTAATTACTAATCAGCCTTACATTGTGACATTTATATTCTATGTGTACTGTATATTGTGAGTGGGTCCCTAAGCTTAGTAAGTGACAGCAGCACAGAGCATGTGCAGTGAATCTGCAGAAAAGAAAATGGGGAGCTACTGGGGCATCTTTGGAGACACAGATCTTCCCTGATAAATGTCTTTGGTTGCCTTGGGCTGGTACAGAAGCCCAAAACATAATGTATAACATTTCTAGCTACTTCTTTAGTGTAACTTTCATTGTCATTTAAATATTAAATAAACCCATTAGAGTTGCCACCATTGATGATTTATTATATCTTAGTTGGGATTAGGGATGTAGCGAACTGTTCGCCGGCGAACTTGTTCGCGCGAACTTCGACCGTTCGCGTCCGCCGAATGTTCGCGAACGTCGCGCGACGTTCGCATTTTGAGTTCGCGTTCGATTCGAATACAAATCGTTCGACCATTCGACCATTCGAATTCCTTTCGACCGCTAAAAATCGAACGATTTCCATTCGTTCGAACGATTGTAAGCATTCGAATGAATGAAAAGCATTCGATCGAATGCTTAGATCGTTCGATCGAACGATTAAAATCCTTCGATCGTTCGATTCGAACGATTATAGCGGGTGTTCGAAGTTCGCAAACTGTTCGCGAACGTTCGCATTTTTTGCCGGTGTTCGCGAACGGCGTTCGCGAACACCAAATCGGCAGTTCGCTACATCCCTAGTTGGGATCAAGTACAAGTTACTGTTTTATTATTAGGGCCCTTACACACAGGTGTTTGTTCCTGCTACCCCCTGTAGTTAATTCTTAATGCATTCTGCTGAATTAAAATAATATCTAATTTAGTTTTAAAGGGGTACTAGAGGTTTGGAAAAAATGGCTCCTCTTCATATTAATTTTTATTTTTTTTCAGAACTGCTCACTGTTAACTGCTTCAGCAATCAACAATGGCTGCAAGAAAGGAATAATCCCCTATTTAGAAGGCCTCTCCAAAAACAAACCGTCCAAACCATTGCCATGGAAACATTCTGGGCTCTGAAGGAATGGAGCAGTGCCCCAAGTGCAGTTATGGCCTCACACCTTTGTCATTACCATGTCCTTATTTTGGCAAAGAGTCAAAGAATTAAAGAATAAATCATTGGGCAGTCTTTGGACTGGTGCATGAACTGGCATAGAAAAAGAGACTATTTTTCCCATATAAATTGCAAAAGAAGCACTTTCTGCATGTTTACTTAAGAATATTCTTGAATCAAACACCTTGGCTTCCTGTCGAGCGGGGAGAGATTTTCCAAAATATTAAAAAGCTTGGTACCTAAACTTGACAAGCTTTTTATGTTTTGGTCAGAGGGAAAGCCGAGGTATTTGAATAAAGAAACCACACAATAATGTGGAAACTCTTGTATGGTTTTGATGTCTGAAGACTTGAGTATTCTTAAATCGGGCCCTTAGTATAGTCTTGGCAAAAATAAGTTTGTGTTTGTTTCGAAAAATTAATTGGAACCTTTTATCTGTATGTGGAGTAATGTGACCGTTACTAGTTCCTAGTTCATATGATGTCCCTCATGATATGACAAGATCAATTTCCCTTTATATGAAAGGTTCACAGAGCCAGGACATGGTGTTTTGGCACCCAATATATAGAGATCCATTTTTGAGCCTCCACCTCAAACCTTAACAGCAAGTGGAGGTTTATTTATGGGGTGCCAATGTACTGTAATAAATGTTGCACTGTTTGCACAATATCATAGTAACCTTATCGGCAGATAGCATTTACTGTAACCCACTTGAAAGGTCTAAACAGCTGCAATGGGTTTGTGGACCTGGTTGAAACTTTGATTGCTGTTGGTTAGTAAACCTAGTGCAGGCTTCACTCTTTTGCTTTTATTACTCCCTTGACAATCAACACCTACATTCATATATCACTCCCTTTGTTCATGCTATTTAGTCAAATGCTAAGGTAAAGGTGGCCACAGATGTAACAATTATGATCATTCTTGGAAAAGATCTTTCCAAGAAAGATCATTCGTTTCAATACACAATTCAATTGTAGAGCTGAATCGTCAGTTATACAGGTAGCAACAATAGAATTCTACCTGTATCTGACGATTCAGCACTAACAATGCCTTTAAAGGCACCCGATCAAAATTTTCCATCTAGCCTGATTCACGAGCCATGGTCTTCACGATATCCAGGTCTTTTGCCGATATCGGTCGGCTCTTTTCCCATCATACACGCACTGAATATCGTATGAAAATTAGTTTTGTATGATATTATCTGTGTGTCTATGGCCACCTTTAGATTCTTATTTGTATATGTGTGTGTGTGTGTATATATATGTGTACATGTGTACATATATATATATTTATTTAATAGAACCCTTTTTAAATGTAATTAGCGTAAAACGCAGTATTCACATCTTTTTACCCTATTTGTAGAGCAGAATCTTGTTACAAGATACAGTGTAAGAGAGCAAAAGGACAATAGCCTATTCCGTCTATTCTGTTCACATGCCTGAATGAGTACACAGGCACTTTCATCTGGAAACTGCGTTGTTTAAACCCCCTCGTTCCCACCATTTAGATGCAGTATGAGTAAGGAGAGGAAAACCCTGTCATAATACTAACATAGAACTCATGAGCCTAACTGCGTTTTGTTCGGGTGGGATTGGAATGCAGCTATCGGCAGCCTGAACACAATTTGATTGTACATTTAACACTTACAGAATAATTATAATTTCCGACCGGTTGTTATTTTAACCCCAAATATCCTTGGCACTATTGTATGCAATTTTTTTTTTGTTAGAAGGACTTATTTGCACTCTTTAGCTAATGTGCTTAGCCTGCTTCCAAGTATGCAGACCTGAGTGCTCTATTAAATCTTCTGGTAAAGGACTTTCCTGACCGTGTACTTTTTTACCCACCATTGCAGATGGTTTTTATGTCTCACCAAAGCTGCAGGTGCTCATTAAATAACAATGCAGCACACTATACTTGACTATAATGGATGTTCCAGGTCCCTAGCATAGCTCTAGTCTAATTCTTGAAATTATGATTTAAATCCAAGTAAAAGACAAGTTAAGTACAATGTATCTACTGCTCACCAATACATTTGTGGGGTCCGGGTGCCATGCATTCAAACGCAGGAAATTAACCACATACCCAGGCAAACATTGATAGGGAACTGACAGGCTTAGTAAAACAACCACATTATAGTCTTAAAATGTGCATAAATGCATAGGCTTCTATGAAACCTGATGCATGAAATGGATATGTTTTCACAATAAGCTTGTTCTTTTACTTCAACCTGTTAGTGAGTTTCCTTGTAAGCCAAAAGGATTCACATACTGACCACAGAGTCCCGCTCTCTCATAATAATCCAGTTTGTGCAATAAATTGTTCTAGTGACCATACATAGGTACTGAATATATCAACATATAACTATTGCAAAGCTTAAAATCGACGAAGTCTTTATTTTTCCAAACATGTTAAAACATATATTGACCCCATATCTATAGCCTAACGCATTTCATGCTTAACCAGCATGAAATCATAGCCTCATAGGCTTTCTTGTAAGTGCTTACTATAAACTAGGACTAAATTATCACCAGTAGGGATTGGGCTGCAAGGTAACCACTAGGAAATAGTGATGGACCCATTGGGGGTGCATTAGAGTGAGGTGCCCTCTAGTAAACAGGAAAATCACAAAGTGAAGTATGCCACATTAGTCTTTTAATATCTATACCCATATAGTTTTTAGAACACCTGATTAGTTTAGCATAGTGTTAAAGTGTTGCAAATGTAAAATGCTCATGTATGTATATACAAACCAGTGCATTCAAACTGTTGCCTGACCTATTCCATCTAGCACTAGCTAAAAAAAATCAAATAAAAAGAGCCACTCAATATATCAGTGGTACATGCTACTGTCCCCCAGTCTGCTAGTCTGCACCTGTCTGCAGCACACCCGTCTTTAGTGCCCTATACAAGCCAGCCAGTTCCTGCTTCCTTTGGCAATTCAATGCGGTTTGTCCCAGGCAGTTCCTGCTTCTGTCTTGTAGTCTGTCTGATTAATCCTGTATCTGTCATGACCTTTGCCTGCCCTGGTCACATCTGCTTGCAGCCTACCCTGACCTCTGGACTGCTCCTAAACCTTACCTGCTAGGGGAAACTGAATTCTGATTGGCAACGCCAGGGTCTCGCCTACAATACCACACTATGACATCATAGTTTTAGCTATAGCTTTTCTACATCATAAATGAAGGCCTTGACTAAGAATGATAATGCTTTTTCAATATTTTACCCCAAGTATTTTAATTTTATTTAGTAAAGAAGTGCAAAATCATAGCCCTAGGCAAAAACCAAGCCACTATAAGACCAGCTAAATCTCTTACCGTCATGCCTGTTTTAAGAAAGAAAAAAAACACATCCTAAGGTGTCTTATGTATAGAGTATATAAATATATATATATATATATATATATATATATACCCAACTATAGTCAGGTGATCCCACTGGTATCTAATAAAAGGGCAGCCAAGTTTGGGAGTTTTACTTTGAAAGGAGCAAGTAAGTTGCAGGTAAAACTTAGTCCCTTTGTAAAATGTATAATGAAGCAATAGAATTCTTTATGAATTAGATGAAAATTTAGCGTAGGACTGGCCAGATATGGGATGACTTTGACGTAGTTGGCCAGCTTAAATATATTGCAATATATGGACAGACAATCCCTGTTTTGTTTAAAGGGTAAGGCATTTTTCAGTAGCAGTATGAACAAAACATCTCTGTCTTAAATATATTGATAATGGGTTGAGTGCAGAGGACTCTTGTATTTGTATATATATATATATATATATATATATATATATATATATATATATATATATAATGGATGTGGGCTATATCAATAAAATCAAGCAATTACCACCTCTTATTGAGGATGGGATACAACCAAAGAATTGGAGATAAGTACAACTGTATAAATTGTGCTTTTTCCTTTTAAGCCTTGCAGCCATCTTTACCTTAAGACAGCGATTCCCAAGCTGTGAGGCTAACCCCCTAAGGGGGACTTGCAGGTCTGGACTGAGAATCAAAATAGGCCCCATCATTTCAGGTACACAGAGGCCTAAACAGCCCACACAGAGGCCCCACCAGCCCAATAAATAATAGTGACTATGGCAACTTACAGCAGCTTCTCTTGTAGTTGCCAGAACCCACAGATTGCTAGTCTGGGACTGGGAACTTGGAGAAGTGGCAAATGGGCTTAGCCATAATGCCAGTTATGGTGAGATTTGGAGAGAATTGCCATTTGCTTTCCTAGAGACATCTACAAAGTCAATTGTTTAGGTTAGTTAGTGTAAGATTTGAGGTGGATATATTTTCGCTACCCTAGATATTTTTGAAACTATGACTGAATGACTTCGGAAAATGCCAAAGGATGACACCATCAGTTAATAAACACTAATGCTGATAAATGCTGTAGCTTTAATTTGGCCAAACTAATACATAGCACACTTTGGTGACATTAGTATCACAAAATGTCTTCTTCTGTAAAAAACAAAAATACAAGTGCACAATGTGTATTGTTTAGTTTTGATTCTGACTGTCCCATAACAATGTTAGTATTTGTTAATCCAAATATAGAAAGGGATTTGAATAGGAATGAGTCAGAATAATTCTGAATAATCATCTGAGGAAGTACAGTACATTCACACTTCCAGGAAAGCGGATTTGATCAATATTTATAGGGAAAATGTAAAAAAAGAAATACATTCTCCATATCATGTGGGATTTGACATCTTACACCACTTGTTATTATGGAAGTCTGATAAATTCCTGAAGGTTTGATCAATGATAAATAATAATTTGCTTTGAATTGTTTATCTTGGCCTATCAATGAATCAACTTGATAGTCCAGTGATCCCCAACAGTGGCTCAGGAGCAACAGGTTGTTGCTCCCAGTGGCCTTTAAAACAGGAACTCATTTTTTAATTCTTGGCTTGGAGGCAAGTTTTGGTTGCATAAAAAACAGATGTACTACCAAACAGAGCCTCCTGTAGGCTGCCAGTCCACATAGGGACTACCAAATAGCCAATCACAGCCCTTATTTGGCACCCCAGGAACTTTTTTCATGCTTGTGTTGTTCCCCAACTCTTTTTACATTTGAATGTGGCTCATGGGTAAAAAAATGTTGGGGACCCCTGTGATAGACCTATTGGAATGAACTGTGTGTACATTTTTAATTGACTGATAAATCAGCCCCAACTCCAACTTGCAAAATCTTACAAGAGTGAAGTCAATGCAACTGCTCCTGCTAAGATAGAACTAGATTTGCACCAATCAATTTTTCATATATAAATATCAGGTATAAAATAAAATTGAGTTCAGAATTGCAAATTTAATGGGCACACTAGATGGAAGGATTGGATCTTTGTGCCATCAGTTAGTATTTTTCTTTGTTATCCTTGTGTCCTGGATCTGCCTTCTGTATGGGATTCAGACACAGTGGGGGTCATTTATCAACACTGGGCAAATTTGCCCATAGGCAGTAACCCATGGTAACCAATCAGATTGCTGCATTCATTGTTCTACCTGCAGCTGGCTTCAAAAAGCTAATCACTGATTGGTTGCTATAGGTAACTGCCCATGGGCAAATTTGCCCAGTGTTGATAAATGAACCCCAGTATCTTGTTGAATAACATATTTCATGGTCATAAATAATTCTATTTAAGTTGCAGCACCATAAATTTCAATGCTCCTTGAATTGATTTCAAGAAAGAATATAGGAACAACAGAAAGAAATAGCATACCCATGTCATTTTAGTGCACCTATTTGTGTGTAGTGAAAAATAAAATGCTGTAGTCACACCATACAGGGATGCATTTGCAGTTTATGCAAGGTTAGAGAAACCTTGAAACATCAATATGAAACTGTCCCAAAAAGGTGTCTTACATATGCATAACTAGTGTAGTTGTTTTCTCCCTTACATGTATTTATTTGTGGAATCTTTGAAGAGAGCCTGGAAACGAGATCTTCTGCACATTATAAATATATCATCAATAAAACAATACACGGGATGTAAAACGAATGCATAATATAATGAATGGCTTTTGAATATCTGTTATTTCTAGCTCATGATTTATGGATCCCTTGATACCTAGGGTGCTCGGTTTTATTCTTGATATGGCTGGCCTTTTTGTTGGCTATCATCATCTGTTTACTGTTGTTGTTCTTCATAAGTCTTTGTAGGTGCGTCATTTTGTGTTTTTCCTATAAATAAGAGATAATAATTATTATTGCTATCATGGCAAGGACATTGCTAAGTCAAGGATATATGTACCCTGAGCTTATCCAAGGGACATATCACTGGAAGTTCAGTTAATCCTTCTCACAAACAATACATAGACTATGTTGGGTCCAATACTGTACACACCTTATACTGCCGCCAGCAGTTTGGAAGTAATACACCTGAGACCCAGATAAAATAAGGCTGATGTTGTTTCTGTTGCCCAAAGATCATAACTGTTGTAGTGATTTTCTGATAAACCTCAAGCAAGGGTATATCATCACAGCATATAAGAGTTAGTAGTTGGGGAGAACTGCCCATCAAGCACAGGGGATGGTGTGCAGGGTCGAATAGTTAATAAGTAGCAAAAAGAGAAAGAAAAACAATATGTCTGCACCTTCCCATCCATACACACCGATACTTCAGTGAAGTGTTTAAGGATAAAACATAACCTTAATTGTTACATTAAAACCAATGTCTAGTCTACAAGGTTAAAATACCAGTTGGCCACAGGGGACTGATTGACAGGCAATGAGTGGGTTAAGGGGTAAATGTGCTGGATGCACCTATAAGGTTAATAAACAGCTAATATGGGCCAATTCTTTTTCTTTCTCTTTTTGTTAAATATATCATCACTGCATCCTACTGTAACATCAAAACATTTTTTACAGAAATTCGTTAGTACACGACGAAAATACACCAAGTCAAATTATACTTTAAAATCAAAAAGTCTTTATTAAGAAATAACTAACAGAAACTCTGCTTCCTGTCCTCTACAGAAAAGGCGACAGGGTGACTATCCATGGAGCGGCGCTCGATTTCTCCTCCCTGGTGGCAACAAGTCAGAATCTTGCTGCATGACTGCATGTAAAAAGTGTATGAATGGCGTGCAATAATATAGGCTGCATTTTCACTGGCTCCAGGCCGTGTATAGAACTACTTATGCCATGGTATGAAGAGACAGGTAGAGGCACGGGTGAGCGAACACTTACAGGCAACGTGCATCTCATGTCCGGGATGAACGGGAGGCAAAAGGAACAGTAGGCAAGACATACCATGTCATGCTATGGCTTAGGCTACAGGGGGTTCGAGCAGCTGGGACTTGGGGAGATCAGCCTTGAGCTCCCGGAACCAGTTCGATTAGAAGAAGACACAGGTGCCCCTGAAAGCACAAAAGAGAGGAAAGCTGTTCCCTCATGGAGTATCTCTGCCTTCCTGACAGGTTAGCGTGGCTGAATTGTGCGCACTGTTTCTTCAGCTGGAGGCCTGCTGTTCCTTATGCCTCCCACTCATCCTGGAAACAGTAGGCAAGAAGCAGCGGCGAGAATAAGACTGCTCCGGGAACGTCAGGCTCCCCATTTAAGGGGTCTGCTGCACCCTAATCATTTACAAATAAAGTGTTATTGTCTGCTGACTAGTCCGGTCTCCAGCTGACGCTCTCGATATGAGCTGTAAGGAAACAGTTAGCTACGCTAACCTGTCAGGAAGGCTTTAATAGTAGTAGTTAATAGTAGTAGAATTTTGAGTTATAAAGACCGAGCCCCCGAATCCTTTGCGAAAGATTCGGCCGAATACCGAACCGAATCCGAACCCTAATTTGCATATGCATATGCAAATTAGGGGTGGGAAGGAGAAAATATTTTTTACTTTCTTGTTTTGTGACAAAAAGTTACGCAATTTCCCTTCCTGCACCTAATTTGCATATGCAAATTCATATACGGTTCGGCTGGGCAGAAGGATTCGGCTGAATCCTGCTGAAAAAGGCTGAACCCTGGCCGAATCCCGAACCAAATCCTGGATTTGGGCATCCCTAATAACCTATGGTCATGCCCCCCTAATACAAATTAACATCATTAACATTGGCAAAACAAAAACTACACCATATTTTTCATGTGGACTGGTTAGAATCAATAACCAGAAAAGAACATAATACATCAAAATTCTTTAATACATGGCTAACATACATAGCACGCCTTCCACAACAGATCAGACACCTTACGATCTTTAATTTTAGACATACATCATGGTATGATATGGAACACTTAAAGGAGAAGGAAAGGTTAAAACTAAGTAAGCCTTATCAGAAAGGTGCATCTAAATATACCAGTAAACCCCCAAAGTAGTGCTGCTCTGAGTCCTCTGTCAAAAGAAACACAGCATTTCTGAACTTCTATTGTGTACACATGGGCTTCTGTATCAGACTTCCTGTTTTCAGCTTAAACCTCATTGCCCTGGGCAAGAGCATGCTCAGTTTGCTCCTCTCCCCCCCCCTTCTCTACTGTAATCTGAGCCCAGAGCAGGGAGAGACTCAGGCAGGAAGTGATGTCACACCAAGCTAATA